>NC_133770.1:593487-603419 GCF_003597395.2 Chelonoidis abingdonii
GGGGGGGGAGGGGGGGGGGGGCCGGGGTGGGCATAGGGTGGGGGCGGGGGGGGAGGGGTTTGTACCAAGAGGCGCACAGGGATGGAGGGCTGGGGCACGTATGGAGAAGCGGGGTTGTACCAAGAAGCACACAGGGGTGGGGCACCTGCAAAGCACGGGGGCTGTCCCAAGGCGCACATGGGAGGGGTGAGGCGTGCATACGAGGTCAAGGGGGCAGGCGGAGGGGTTGGCCAGCAGGGGCTGGGGCTGGCCGCCTGCCAGCGGAGGAGGGAGTGCAGGAAGACTGCATTAGGGCCGAAGAAAGGGGTTCCAGGGAAGGGGAGCGTGTGGGTGATGGTGTCTGCGTGAGGCAGGAAGGAGCTGAGCGCTACCAGCCGTAATCCCCAGCAAGCTGGTAAATGCAGCTCAGAGAAGTGTTTCCAGCCAGCGAGATGGGCGCTCCCGACAGCCCCTGACAGTCTGCATTAATCACGCCCGGCGCCCAACACAGCTCTTTACTGGCCATCAATTTCCCCCGGGTTTTCAAACTACAAAACAAAGACAAAAGTGCGTCGTTTTGCCGCCGCTGAGAAGCACATTAAGGGGCTGTCAGCTTCTCGCCATGCACCCTGCATCACTCTTTAAGCACATGAGAAGTTCATTATCCCTGGAGCTCTGGCAGCCATGGGGATGCTGGGCTAGGGAGTATCGCAAAGGCGCCTGCTGCCAGCACATCCCTTGCATGCTTGCCAGGGCTCCTCCTGGCTGCTGAGGGCCGAGCTAAAGGGCTGGAGCGGCTGGGGGAGCCTAAGGTGACAGGCTGGGGCTGCTGGGCAGGGGTCTGAGCTGGCAGTTCCTGGCCTGCTTCATCCCATGGAGTTCAGTGCTGCCCCTCGCAGTCTGACACTGCTTTCCCCACTCTGGAGATGCTCTCTCCCTGGCCAGCATGGCAGGTCTGTGGCACTCCCGGAGCGCCCCGGTTTCTCGATGCTCCTGCTGCACTCGCTCATTTGGTGATGTACCCTAGCAGCGTGATGGCATGCTTGCCATAGTTTGTTGATGCTCCCTAGCAGCCTGACACGCCGCTCTCTTTAACATGCGACCATGTAAAAAAGCAACAGCTCGTTTGATTTATGATACTTCAGAACAACTAAGATTCAATTGCTCTGCACGTCCCCAGCTCTGATTACCTCCTAAATGAGATAAACTGATGGCAATTTATCCAAGACCTCCCCAACTTTCCCAAGATGCTAACCTGAGAGACGCATCAGCGCATGGGGCCAGCATGCCGGGCAGGGGCCGTGCCAGGGAGAGCGGGTGGCAGAGCATGTGCACATGCTGCCGGGCAGGGAGAGGGCAGGAGGAGAAAGGGGCCTTGACACCAGGACAGCAGTCATGGACGTCTGCCGCTGCCCAGCAGGGGGAAGGTTGTCTCAGTTCTGGGAAGTGGACTCCAGGTGTCTACATGGGAATATTATTTCCTCTGAAGTAAGTGACTTGCTGCAGGCAAAGCCATGGGCACACTGAGCGCCCTGCTTTGCCCTGCAAAACCACGATGGCAGCTGGGCAGACCTGTCGGCAGCCTCATGCCTGGGCCTGTCTGACAACAAGCAGCACCTGTGCAGGCAGGCTCTAGTGCACTCGAGGCTGCTGCTGATCCAGGCTGCCTCGGAGAACACAGAGCTGGAATGTGCAACCCCACAGAGCTGGCAAAACACAGTTTGGGGGTTTCAGAGTAGCAGCCATGTTATTCTGTATCCGCAAAAAGAACAGGAGTACTTGTGGCACCTTAGAGACTAACAAATTTATTTCAGCATGAGCTTTCGTGAGCTACAGCTCACTTCTTCGGATGCTCCCCCCAGCAAGCCCTCCCGGCTCCTCGGCATTGACAAGAGCCAGCCTCAGTCCCTTTGGCAGATGGCTCCACGACAGGACACTGGCTCCTCGCTGAGCACGGCATCTCTGTCCCTGAAGGCCCAGCCCCCCCACCCAGGGGCTCTCTCACTTCCCCAGCAGAAAAACGTCCCCATCGTCACTGTTCCAGGAGGGCCTGGCCATCGAGTGGGAGACCCGGTGCTATGGCTAACAGCAGCGATTCCGGGAGGCTATGACAGCGCCTACACCAGGGTTTACGCCGACCTGACTATGAGAGAGGGGGAGAGACCTAATGTGGGGGGCAAATAACCCCCATCAGCTCCTGTGGGGTTCTTCCACCTGTTGCTGCAGCACCAGGTGCTGGCCACTGGCCGAGGCTGGGCACTGGTCTAGCGCCTATGCAATGCCTCGGAGAACATCAAATGCCAAATTACCCCCACTCCCAAGCTTCCTGGTGTGGCCCATCCTGCATGTGTCTGGCTGGCTGGGGCCACCCCACGCAGTGCCATGTCCAGCACTCAAGAGTGCAGAAGGGGGCCTGGCGGGGTGCAGGATGTCTGAGCCTGGGAGGAGGGCCCTGCCAGTCCCAGTCCAGAAGGAGCACACGACTTGGCAGAGGAGGTTTCTGTTGAGTATAGGTGTGACCGAGACATTTCCCAGCCATGCTACAGAAGCTGCCTCAGACCGAGCGGAATGAGGTCTACAACCGCCAGCTACAGGGCTCCTGGCTGGCTAAGGCTGGACTGCATTGCCACCCTGGGAGCAAACAAGGCTTCTTCTTAGGAGCAGCCCCAAACAGCACAAACAGCCTGGGGTGGGAAAAGGCTTTGTCCTACACAGAGAACACTGCAGCTCAGGGCCCTCCCTGAGCCCCAATTAACGGCCCTGTCTTCCCCAGCCAAGAGGTGAGATTCCAGAGAGACTAACAGAATTAACCCAACTTTTCAGTGCTTGGCTTCACATCCTTATCCTCTTTTTAACACAGGAACTTGCATTAGTAACATAAGTTTTAAAAAAAGCACACAGAGAAAACAAAAATTTCACCACGTGGAACTATAGTGACCCCACACGGGTCACCATAGGGTTGGGACCTTTAGATCCACTGCACAGACCTTTGCCACTGCACTAAACTGGGTAACTGGCAGCAGCAGAAAGCTGTTATCCTCTATGGAAACTGGCGCTGCAGGAGGATGAGACGCATGCCAGCGGGTTTTGCAAGTATTGTTGACAGCAGAGGAATGCTGGGATTCAGAAATTCTGGGTTCAGCTCCTGGCTGGCAATGGGAGTGTGGCTAGTAGTTACAGACCATTCTGTCCTGTCTCCCCTAGCAGGTTGGATATTAGGAAAAACTTTTTCACTAGGAGGGTGGTGAAGCACTGGAATGGTGTGATGGAGTAGGGGCTGTCTGCATGGGGGATGGGAGAGCAGGGGAGGACTTTAGGGGATGGACAATACCTGAGCTTGTAACCTGAGCTAGGCAGGGGGGAGGGGAGGTCAACACTTTTGCCTAGGAAGCTAGACAAAGGAAGGGGCCAGCTGGAGGGGGTTTAGTTTCAGTTTCGGTTTTGGGCTGGGTGGTGGGAAATTCAGGGAATCCTGAGCTGGGATCCAAGCACCCTGAAACTCCAGAAGGACTCGATTGAGGGGTCCTGACTGTACCTGCAGGCTCTGCTGTAACCTGCGTTCCTGTTGTCCAATAAACCTTCTGTTTTACTGGCTGGCCGAGAGTCACTGTGAGTCCCAGGAAGAGGGGCGCAGGGCCGGACTCCCCCACACTCCGTGACAAATGGGTTACCTAGGGAGGTGGTGGAATCTCCTTCCTGAGAGGTTTTTAAGGTCAGGCTTGACAAAGCCCCGGCTAGGATGATTTAGTTGGAATTGGTCCTGCTTTGAGCAGGGGGTTGGACTAGATACCTCCTGAGGTCCCATCCAACCCTGATATCGTATGATTCTATGTCCCTCCCTGGACAGCTCATCCCCTATGCTCCTGCTCCCACAGCCTCACCCTGGCCTCGGTGTCCCAGCCCCTGCACTGCAGCAGCAGGCAGCTGCTTCCCTCCTCCAGGCGCCTGCAGCCTGGGCACCAGCAGGGTGAGGACTGAGCGCACAGGACACGGGTCTCCCTACACTCAGGGCTGGCGCCTGGCACCACAGGGGCCTCTGGCAGCCGGGAGGGGCAGTGACAAATGAATCATAGAATCATAGAATATCAGGGCTGGAAGGGGCCTCAGAAGGTATCTAGTTCAGGAACAAGGGGACATGCCATGCAATTACGTGGGAAGTTCAAAACACAATGCATCATTAGACAGTGGAACTCCCTGTCCCAGGCAGCTGTGGAGGCGGTTGTAGGCCTCATTTGCTGCTTTATATGGATATGGATATTTATATGGATATCCAGAATTTCCAGAGTTATCATAATCAGTGCTAACAATTGTGGAAGGGATATTACAGCTCATGCTTCAAGGCTCAGAGATTGCTGTAACTACGAGAGATCAGCCTGAGAGCTCGCGTAAAGAGAAAACTTATCCCCCATCTGCTACTGTGGGATTCTTATACCTTCCTTGGCAGCACCTGATGCTGCCACTGTCACTGGGTACTGGGATAGCTGGACCTCCGGTCTGATCTAGTCTGGCCATCCCTACATTCCTCAGCCCTGCTGTGGGGGTCGCTACAGATGGATATGACAGAGAATTTAGCAGCCGGGGCAGATTTTCACCAGGACAGCAAAAGGCTCCTTTCTGGCCCCAGGGCAATCCCTGGGCTCAAATGGGAGATGCTGGAGCTTCTCAACTCAATGGATGTCAGAGCTTTTAAACTCCTATGTTCCTGAACCTGTCTCAGAAAGCTTGGTCTGAAGCAGCCAGACACAGTCGGAAATTAAGGCCAGAAGGCACTACCAGACCATCCCTGCACATCACAGGCCACTAAGCGTGACCCAGCACCCACCCACCACGCCAGCAACCACAACAGGTCAAAGTACTGCAGCCCTCAAGAGACTAACCTCCTGCGTGCCAACGCCGAGCACAGGAGAGACCAGGGACACAAGCAATGGCAGGGGACAGAGGGAGTTCGCACTCGGGATGGGAACTTCCAATTGTTACAGTTGGGCACATTTATAAGCAAATAAAAATGGGATCTTACACTGGCAGGAGTCTGGCAGCCTCTCCTATGGGCCCTCCCAGGTCCGCCGCTGGCGTCAGAAACAAACACACACATACCCAGAGCAGCAGCTGCCATGGGAGC
Organism: Chelonoidis abingdonii; assembly: GCF_003597395.2. Classification (NCBI taxonomy): domain Eukaryota; kingdom Metazoa; phylum Chordata; order Testudines; family Testudinidae; genus Chelonoidis; species Chelonoidis abingdonii. The sequence goes on from NC_133770.1 coordinate 598,586, forward strand.
ATGGTCCCTGCTCCCAGCTGCAGGGAAGAAAGCGAGGGCAGACAAGCTGGGCTGGAAGTTCATTTCCATGGCAGGGTGGAGAGCTCAGGCTCCCTCAGGTACTACTGGCTGGCTGCGGCCGCCCTGGCAGGACGACAGACTTCCTACCTTCTGCTGCTGTGCTGGGGCCGTCAGGGCGGGCTGTCCCTGTGCTCTTTTTCCTGCGGTGTTTCTTCCTGTTTGCATGAGGAGATGGAGGCGGCTCCAGCTTCGGGCTCGCAGTGTTGGACATGTTTGGGCTAGAGCTGAGAGCATCTGCGGTGCCATTAGCTATGGAGAGAGACAGAGACGGCAACGTTTAGAGACTCCAGCACCACCATGCTCAGACCTGCTTGACTCCCTCCCACAGAGACAGGCCAAGACACCCCACCCTGCCCCACAGAGATGCCCCAAACATCTCCCCCTGCTCCTGTGTCACAGAGATGCCCCGGACATCCCCGCCTGCTCCTACGCCACAGAGACGCCCCGAACATCCCCACCTGCTCCTACGCCACAGAGACACCCCGAACATCCCCGCCTGCTCCTGTGTCACAGAGATGTCCTGAACATCCCCACCTGCTCCTACGCCACAGAGATGCCCCTAACATCCCTGTCTGCTCCTGTGCCACAGAGACGCCCCGAACATCCCCGCCTGCTCCTACACCAGAGAGACGCCCCGAACATCCCCACCTGCTCCTACATCAGAGACGCCTCGAACATCCCCGCTTGCTCCTGTGCCACAGAGACGCCCCAAACATCTCCGCCTGCTCCTGTGCCACAGAGATGCCCCGAACATCCCCGCCTGCTCCTGTGCCACAGAGATGCCCCGAACATCCCCGCCTGCTCCTACACCAGAGAGATGCCCCGAACATCCCCACCTGCTCCTACGTCAGAGACGCCTCGAACATCGCCGCTTGCTCCTGTGCCACAGAGACACCCCAAACATCCCCGCCTGCTCCTGTGCCACAGACACGCGCAGAACGTCTCTGCCTGCTCCTGTGCCACAGAGACGCCCCGAACATCCCCGCCTGCTCCTGTGCCACAGAGATGCACCGAACTTCCCCGCCTGCTCCTGTGCCACAGAGACGCCCCGAACATCCCCGCCTGCTCCTGTGCCACAGAGATGCCCCAAACATCCCCGCCTGCTCCTGTGCCACAGAGACGCGCAGAACTTCCCCGCCTGCTCCTGTGCCACAGAGACGCCCCGAACATCCCCGCCTGCTCCTGTGCCACAGAGATGCCCCAAACATCCCCGCCTGCTCCTGTGCCACAGAGACGCGCAGAACTTCCCCGCCTGCTCCTGTGCCACAGAGACACTCCAGTCGCCCTACCCTGGCCCGTAGAGACAGCCCCAGACACCTCACCCTGTCCCACAGAGACATCCCGAACATCCCTGCCCGCTCTTGTCTCACAGAGATGCCCCAAACACCCCCACCTGCGCCCACCCATCAGACATGTCCCAGCTGCCCCCCACTCCCCAGACAGGCCCTGGGACACCCCACCCTGCTCCACGAGTTGGGCCCTGTCCCCAGAGGGAGGTAGGGTGGCTGTTGGAGCACACACCTGCTGGGAGTCCCACCTAGGCCCTGCTCAGGCGCTCTGCTGCAGCTGGCAGCCATCACCAGGCCCAGCGCAGGACTCCTCCTCCAGGGGAGACGACTGGGCTGCCCCTCTCAGGAGCCCGAGTAGGATGGGCTCCAGAGGCTGCTGATACGGAGCTGAAGAAGCCGTATCCCCGGTAGCAACGCACCAAATTTATCCTCAATCATACTGTTCCTTACAATTAATAGCAGAATTAGAAACAATCAGGGAGCTGCCTAATTACTGTCAATTAGAGCGCGCTAATCAAGCTCCGCTCACACATACACACGCTGCCGCTGCACTCACCATTAAATGTCAAATTTCATTAGAGACCAGCAACAAAATCAAAAGCCTGACATTCAATTTCAGCAGCGCACACAGCACAGGCTTCCAATCAGCATAAAAATGCAGACTCCGGGGAAGGCAGTGAGGTGCGAGCGCCTCGCTCCGCAGTTAACCCTCTCTGAAATACGCTCCTGCCTTCCCTGAAGGCCAGGTGCTGGGCCTCTCTCCAAGTCCTGGCCCAACGCCCCCGAGAAGCTCCCTCTCTGCTGCTTTGACCCCCTCCCCTTTGACCTCCGGGCACTGGGCTGGAACTCAGGGGATTCCGGTTCCAGTCCAACCCTGCTACTGATCCCCATGGGGACCTTGGCCAAGTCGCTTCCTTTCTCTCGGCCTGTCCCCCCATCTGTTAAGTGTGGTTAGACCGGGAGCTTGGCCCACAGCGTGCCCAGCGCTCTGCGGGACAGCCCCCATCCAAACAGCGCAGTACTGGCAGGATGGAGAAGGCTGGGACAGCCTCACGAGGTAGCAACCAGGGCCCTTTAACACTAGCTAGGATACAGCGCTGCGGAACACCCCTGCTCTGCCCTGGCTAAGGGATTGGGAGGGCCCCAAGCTCTGTCTACAATGCAGAGCCTATTCCAGCAGGACCCCTAGTCTGGACACAGCATACACTCACAGAAGCGTTTCCGTCAGCACAGCAGTAACAGCACTTCCCTGAATGATGTCAGCTATGCTGACAGATGCCCTCATCCCTTGGGATAGCTGTCAGTCAGGGGTCTGGTTTTCACACTCCCTGACCAGAGGAGCTGCGCCAGCCTAACTTTTACGGGTTGCTCAAGCCCTGGTATAAAAGCGTCTCTCTCTCTAGTGTCTCACGCTCACCCCCAGTGGAGACGCACAGTAGCGGGGGGTTTCTGCCACAGTTATCCACAGAGAAAGAGTTCACAGAGTTGACAATTAAGGCAGCTGAGTCTAATAAACTGAATCAATTCACCAAACCAACCACTCACACCAGGGCAGGGACACAGTTTCTTGGCACTGGAAATGGCTGCTTCCCAGACACAGGGAGGAGGTGCTGTGCTTGGCGTAGGCCCGAGACACACACAAGCTGGTTCAAGAATCCCTGGGCCTGGTCTACCCAGAATGTTGCACCAGTGTAACCAATGGTGCCACGTGAACCAAGTCAGCTAACGCAGCACTGCTGTGTGCAGGGGGACGGGCCCTGGCAGGGCAGCCTGCCCCGGTATCTAAGCGGAGACAAACAGCTCAGTCACTTCCCTCCCTGCTCCGCTCCTGGTGCCTTGCTGCTCAGTGTGTTCCAGCACCCGTTGTCTCGGGCAGCGCCTCCCCATAGGTAGCAGGTCCGGGGTGGGCATCTCCCAACATCCGCCCTGTTAGAGGTGGATGCAAAGGAGTCTTTTAGCTACTTTGCAATGTCCTTAGCCTCCATAACTCTGTCCTCCCTGCAATGACCCCGCTGGTTCTCTTGTGGGTGCCTTCCTTCTGATTCTCCCACAGACCAAGAGCCCTGGGCATCCCTGTGCAGTGGAGCCCTGGGGCACATGCAGGGAAGGGGACAGGGCTGTGTGCCAGCTCTCTGCTCCTCAGCTCACCTGGACCCCTGGGGCTCGCTTCGTGGATTTGATCTCTGACAGGACCCTTCCCCCAGCTCCCTTTTCCCCCACCCCTTCACACAGCTGAGCCCAGTTGTGAGGCTGGTGCACAGATGGCGGGATGCAGGAAAGGGAAGGCTGCTCTCCTGTCGTAACAGTGACAATACCCCACTGCTCTATGGCTCTGGGCAGGGTCAGCCCAGAAAATGACCAGGAAAGTGGAACTGACCTGCTAGGCCGAGAAGGATGCTCCCTCCCCGGTTCACCTTGCCTGTTCTTGTCTCCCCTTTGGCTGGGTTACAGACTATGAGTGAGGTTCTGTCTGTCCCACCAGAACCCGCTGGGTGGCCAGAGCGGTGGGGAGCTCCCTGCGGAGCAGACATGCACTCAGCAGCTCCTTCAGATACACAATTAGCTCTGGAGCCGAGATCTCCACCCCCTGCAAGTCACCGTGAATTGGCAGCGACTTGTTCCCTATTTGTATCAATCTTGGGGTTACTTTGCATGAAATGAGTGGATTGCTCGGGGTGGCAGCAAGCAGAGGCAGCTCTGTCATGTGGAACATGAGCAGAGAGGCTACCACGCCCCTCCGGGAGCTCCTGGACCAGGGTGGGATGCAAAGTGACCTGCCCTCCCTCCCCCCAGCAACAGCATGTGCCAAGCACAGCCCCTGCCAGCCTCTGCAAGTGGGCTGACAAATAGCAGCTTGCTGAGCAGCTCTAGCGTGTGACGGGGCCCCCATACATCATCACAAAGGCACCTGGCTGTGGGGTGGGGGTAGATTCCACCCCAGCCCACCACCCACCTCTGCGTGTGTGTGAATTCCAGCACTGCCTGATCACTGGCCTACTAAAGAGAGCATGTGTGTGCGAGGACATGCACAGAGATGTTACAATGATGAGTGGCTTGCCCACACACGGGTAGGAGCCCTGCAGTATTGGGATGGGTGGCTCCCCCATTTCTTGAGGGACCCTAAGGGGTCGGGGTAGGCAGCACCCTCATGTCTGGGGGAACCCTGTGGTATCGCACTGGGTGGCTCGCCCATGCCCAGGGAGACACTTACACTATCGGGGTGGGCGGCTCCCCCATGCCCAGGGAGACACCTGCAGTATCGGGGTGGGCAGCTCGCCCATGCCCAGGGAGACACCTACGCTATCGGGGTGGGCGGCTCCCCCATGCCCAGGGAGACACCTACGCTATCGGGGTGGGCGGCTCCCCCATGCCCAGGGAGACACCTGCAGTATCGGGGTGGGCGGCTCGCCCATGCCCAGGGAGACACCTGCAGTATCGGGGTGGGCGGCTCCCCCATGCCCAGGGAGACACCTGCAGTATCGGGG
>NC_133770.1:605199-608202 GCF_003597395.2 Chelonoidis abingdonii
TCATGACTGGTGTGGAGAAAGTAAATAAGGAAGTGTTATTTACTCCTTCTCCTAACACAAGAACTAGGGGTCACCCAGTGACATTAATAGGCAGCAGGTTTAAAACAAACTAAGGGAAGTATTTCTTCACACAACACAGACAGGGGTGGCTCCAGGCAAAAGCACAGCAAGCACGTGCCTGGGGCGGCAAGCCGCGGGGAGGCGGCCTGCCGGTCACTGTGAGTGCAGCAGTCAGGCAGCCTTTGGCAGCATGCCTGCGGGAGTGCTCCCACAAAGTCAGGCAGGACTTTGGGGAGCCTCCTCTCCCTTGGAGCAGACTGTCTGCAGGGCAAGAAGCTCATACGGCTTCACCTCCTGGGTCTGACCTTGGAGCATTCAGCATCCTCTGCCCCTCCGTGTGCTTCCCACAGCGAGGGTGCCCAGGCGGGGTCCTGGGGAAGTCACCAGGTCCTGCACCCTCACTTCGCAGTCAGATGTGACTCTCAGCCAGCCAGTAACACAGAGGTTTATTAGATGACAGGAACACGGTCTAAAACAGAGCTTGTAGATACAGAGAACGGGACCCCTCGGCCAGGTCCATTCTGGGGCCCAGCGAGCAAGACATCCCCGTCTGCCCTCACTCCCCATCCCCAGGCAGCTCCAAACTGAAACCCCCTCCAGCCCCTCCTTTCTGGCCCTTGTCTCTTTCCCGGGCCAGGAGGTCACCTGATCTCTTTGTTCACCTTTCGCCATCCCCTTGCAGGGGGGGAAGGGCCCCGGCCATTTGTTGCCAGGATACAGGGTGTTAGCTATTTATGCACACTGGAGACTTAAGAAATGCATAGGGGAAACTGAGGCACCCGCACAGTATTCAGAGGAAACATTAAGAACAGTCCCACTTCATCACAGGGAGGTCCACCAGCCCCGCAGCTTCAGCGGCAATTTGGCGACGGGTACACCGAAGGCGTGGGACCAGCAGATCACCCACAGAACCGCCGCCGAATCCGTGTGACCAGCGGACTGCCCGCAGGCATGCCGCCAAAGGCTGCCTGACTGCCGTGCTTGGGGCGGCAAAAACATAGAGCTGCCCCTGAACACAGAGACAACCTGTGGAACCCTTTCCCAGAGGATGTTGTGAAGGCCAAGACTATAACAGGGTTCAGAAAAGAACTAGATAAATTCATGGAGGACAGGTCCATCAACGGCTATTAGCCAGGATGGGCAGGGATGGGGTCCCGAGCCTCTGTTTGCCAGAAGCTGAGAATGGGCGACAGAAGATGGATCACTTGATGGTTCCTTGTTCTGTTCATTCCCTCTGGGGCACCTGGCACTGGCCACTGTCAGAGAGGATACTGGGCTAGATGGACCTTTGGCCTGACCCAGTGTGGCCCTTCTTGTTCTTACTGGGCAGCATGCGGAGACCTCTGCAGTATTGGGGTGGGTGGCTTCCCCATGTTGGCGAGACACCTGCTGTATCGAGGGGTCAGATCCCTTAAGCCCGGGAGGGTCCTGTGGTAGTGGAGGGAGCGGCTCCCTGTGCCCGGGGAGTCCCCAGCTGAATCGGGGTGGGCTGCTTCCCCATGTTCAGGAAGACACCTGTGGTATTGGGGTGAGTGGCTCCCTCATGTCTGGGGGGAGCTCTGCGGTACTGGGGTGGGCAGTTCCCTCATGTCTGGGGGGAACTCTGTGGTATCAGGGTGGGCAGTGCCCCCATGTACAGGGGGAACTCTGTGGTATCAGGGTGGGCAGTGCCCCCATGTCCGGGGGGAGATCTGTGGTATCAGAATGGGCAGTGCCCCCATGTACAGGGGAAGCTCTGCGGTACTGGGGTGGGCAGTTCCCCCATGTCTGGGGGGAACTCTGTGGTATCAGGGTGGGCAGTGCCCCCATATACAGGGGGAACTCTGTGGTATCAGGGTAGGCAGTTCCCCCATGTCCGGGGGGAGCTCTGCGGTATCAGGGTGGGCAGGGCCCCCATGTACAGGGGGAACTCTGTGGTATCAGGGTGGGCAGTGCCCCCATGTACGGGGGGACCCTATGGTAACAGGGTGGGTGGCTCCCTATGTCCAGGGGGGACCCTGCTGTATTGGGGTGGGTGCCTCTATGTCTTGGGGGACTCTGTGGTATTGGGATGGGTGACTTCCCCATGCCCGGGGAGACTCTGCAGTATTGGGAGGCAGCTCCCTCATATTCTGAGGGACCCTACGGTAACAGTGTGACTGGCTCCCCATGTCCAGGGAAACCTGTGGTGTTGGGATGGGCAGCTCCCCCATGTACAGGGGGACCATGCAGTTCTGGGGTGGGCGGCTCCCCCACATACGGGGGGGACCATGCGGTACTGGGGTGGGCGGCTCCCCCACGTACGGGGGGACCATGCAGTTCTGGGGTGGGCAGCTCCCCCACGTACGGGGGGGACCATGCGGTTCTGGGGTGGGCGGCTCCCCCACGTACGGGGGGGACCGTGTAGTTCTGGGGTGGGCGGCTCCCCCATGTCCAGGGAACTCTGTGGTGTTGGGGTGAGCGGCTCCCCCATGTCTTGGGGGTGTGACGAAGTGGGGGGTTTCTTGGGGTTTCTGTGTTTTTCCGTGGTTTGCACGCACAGGGGGTGAGACTCAATGTCCCTGGGTGTTACTGGTTTAACGAGAGGAGGGGAGAGGGAGTTTGTTGTTACACAGGACCGGAGAGAGACTCGGGACCCCGTCCGATGGCCTGGAGGATGGAGACCCCGGTGACTGCTGACCTGATGACCTGGAGACCCAGCTCAGGAGACACAACCGGTTCTGGCCAGTGGGAGGACAATGGGCTGCGGGGAGAGGACCCCAGTGACTTGACCAGCCAGAGGGGCCAGAGGGGGGCTAAGAGGAGAGGAGACCCAGGCCACCCTGTTTATGACCCTATTTCCCTGGAGAGAAGACAATGGACAGAGGGGGCTTGAGGCCGGGGATAGGGGAGGCCCAGCTGGGAAGCAGGGGGGCTCTGGGCTGGAGAGGGGGAGCAGGCAGAGCCCATCTGGATGCAGGGGGA
>NC_133770.1:609807-628597 GCF_003597395.2 Chelonoidis abingdonii
AGCCCCTCCTCTCTGCTCAGCTCCTTTCCCGGGCCAGGAGGTCACCTGATCCCTTTGTCTCCAACACCTTCAGCTGGCACCTTTGCAGAGGAGGGGCCCAGGCCATCAGTTGCTAGGAGACAGAGTGCCAGGTATTTAGGTGCACTGGCCCCTTCCTCTGCAGCAATCACACACCCTTATCCCACCACCTAGATACCTAAGAACTGCAGAGGGGACACTGAGGCACCAACACAGTATTCAGAGAAAACATTAAGAACAGTCCTAGTTCGTCACAGGGGCATCGACCCCTTCGGGGGTGAGGAGGCCCGGGAGGTCCAGAGCACGTGGACTCCCTGAGGTGGCCCACGGCAGAAACAGACGTGCTAAGGCTCAGAGAGGTGCGGCTCCAGGAGGTGGAGGGGCCTGATCCCGGGAGAGAGTGGACCCCCGAGAAGGGCTGTCGCACTGAAAGGGGCACCCCCCACGGACCGCACAGGGCCAAGAGTGGGCACGATCTATGAGTCCATGACAGGGGGACTCTGCAGTGTTGGGGTGGGCGGCTCTCCCATGTCCAGGGAACCCTGTGGTGTTGGGGTGGGTGGCTCCCCCATGTCTTGGGGGATCCTGTGGTATCAGAGTGGGCAGCTCCCCCATATTCATGGGGACCTTGCGGTAACAGGGTGGGTGGCTCCCTATGTCTAGGGGGACCCTGCAGTATCGGGGTGGGCGGCAACCCCAGGTTGGGGAGATACCTGTGGTATTGGGGTGCCCGGGAAGATACCTGCAGTATTAGGGTGCGCTGCTCCCCCATGTCTGGGGGAACCCTGTGGTATCATGGTGGACAGCTCCCCCATGCCCAGGGAGACCCTGTGGTATCAGGGGGCAGCTCCCTCATGTCCGGGGAGACCCTGCGGTATCGGGGGGCAGCTCCCCCATATCCAGGGGCACCCTGCGGTATCAGGGGGCAGCTCCCTCATGTCCGGGGAGACCCTGCGGTATCAGGGGGCAGCTCCCCTATGTCTGGGAAGACCCTGCGGTATCAGGGGGCAGCTCCCCCATGTCCGGGGAAACCCTGCGGTATCAGGGAGCAACTACCCTATGTCCGAGGAGACCCTGCGGTATCGGGGGGCAGCTCCCCTATGTCCGGGGGGGGACCTGCGGTATTGGGAGCAGCTCCGCCATGTCTGGGGGGGACCCTGCGGTATCGGGGACAGTTCCCCCATATCTGGGGGGACCCTGCGGTATCGGGGGGCAGATCCCCCATATCCGGGGGGACCCTGCGGTATCAGGGGGCAGCTCCCCCATGTTGGGGGGGGACCTGCAGTATCGGGGACAGTTCCCCCATATCCAGGGGGACCCTGCGGTATCAGGGGGAAGCTCCCCCGTGTCCGGAGGGACCCTGCCATATTAGGGGGCAGCTCCCCCATATCCGGGGGGACGCTGCGGTATCAGGGGGCAGCTTCCCCATGTCTGGGGGACCCTGCGGTATCAGGGGGCAGGTCCCCCATGGCCAGGAGGGACCCTGCGGTATTGGTGGGCAGCTCCCCCTTGTCAGCGGGGGACCCTGTGGTATCAGGTGGCAGCTCCCTCATGTTGGGGGGGGGGGACCCTGCAGTATCAGGTGGCAGATCCCCCATATCCAGAGGGACCCTGCAGTATCAGGGGCAGCTTCCTCATGTCCAGGAGGGACCCTGTGGTATTGGTGGGCAGCTCCCCCTTGTCAGCGGGGGACCCTGTGGTATCAGGTGGCAGCAGCCTCATGTCGGGGGAGGGGGGACCCTGCGGTATCAGGGGGCAGCTCCCCCATGTCCGGGGAGACCCTGCGGTATCAGGGGGCAGCTCCCCCATGTCGGGGGGGGACCCTGCGGTATCGGGGGGCAGCTCCCCCATATCCGGGGGGACCCTGCGGTATCAGGGGGAAGCTCCCCCATGTCCGGAGGGACCCTGCGGTATCAGGGGGCAGATCCCCCATGTCCAGGAGGGACCCTGCGGTATCGGTGGGCAGCTCCCCCATGTCGGAGGGGGGATCCTGCGGTATCGATGGGCAGTACCCCCATGTTGGGGGGGACCCTGCGGTATCGGGGGGCAGCTCCCCTGTGTCGGGTGGGGGAACCCTGCGGTATCGATGGGCAGTACCCTCATGTTGGGGGGGGACCCTGCGGTATCGGGTGGCAGCTCCCTCATGTCCAGGGAGAGCCTCTGGTATCAGGGGGCAGCTTCCCCATGTCCAGGAGGAACCCTGCGGTATTGGTGGGCAGCTCCCCCTTGTCGGGGGGACACCCTGTGGTATCAGGTGGCAACTCCCCCATGTCAGGGGGGACCTGCGGTATTGGGGGCAAATCCTCCATGTCGGGGAGGACCCTGCAGTATCAGGGGGCAGCTCCCCCATGTCCGGGGAGACCCTGAAATATCAGGAGCAGCTCCCCCATGTCCAGGGGGACCTGTGGTATCGGGGGCAGCTCCCCCTTACAGGGCAGGGCACGGAGGGGCTCCACGGTGGGACGGGGCCCTGTGTGGCTGTGGGTGCCATGGCCGGCCTGGCTCTCACTCGCCGGCTGCTCTGGAGCGAGAGGAGCGTGGGAGCTGGCCCAGCTCTGCTCAGTGTCCGATGGGGGCGGGGGAGCGCAAGCACATTAATGCTCAGAGCTGCGCCCTTCCGCTCCCGTCGCCTGCGCTGCCCCATCAGCAGTAACAGTCTGATTAATTCGCTTCCAGCAGGGAGCTGATGGGGCCAATGATGGAGCCGCTGCATCAGGCGCGCTGAAATTGATAGTTTTTCACAGTTACAAATGAGGAGCCTCCTCAGCTACAAATGGCGCCCGCACAGTCGGACTCCGGTAATGATCATAAAGAGGCTCTCTTTAAACTGCGAAAGCCCCTGGGACGGAGCGGGGGGGCGGCTGCCGCGCTAATGAGAACGACAAGGGGGCGAGCAGGCATGGAAATGGCTCCTCCACTCTTGATGTGCATTTAACTGCTTTTTTAGTGCGGCAGCAGCGCCAGGAAGGAAGGAGTGATGGATGCAGCACAAAGGCATTTATTTTCCAATTCGGCAAAGTGGCTACTTTGGGAAATGTATGAATTATTTTAATTCACTCAACTGTCCTGAACCATCGAGCGGGGGGGAGGGAGAGTACACAGCCAGTATGTATGAGAAACAGGTCTTCCTCCGACTCACTTCACTCTCCCCAAACCTGGGGCAGTGGGGGTCTGGGGGGCAGGAAGGAGAGGGGGACAGGGAGGAGAGAAGACAGGGGGAAGAGACCAAACGCAGAGAGAACGGCGCTGGCAGCGTGGGGTAGGCAGAGGGAGCAAGGGGCATCCTCTGCAGAGGGAGCAGCTGCAGTTTCTGTGCGCTTGGCTCCCCAGCACAGACAGGCGACCGGCCCCAACGCAGTGCCCACCTCCACACAGTGTCTGCTCCTAAAAGCGTTGGCAGGGTGCTCGGTACCACGCTGCCGACAGAGCACAGCTCCTGCAGGTGGCCCGCACGCCCCTCTCGCCCGCAGCAGCTGAGCGACGCAGGTGAAGGAGAGGACCGAAGGGTACTCACGGGGGTTGGGACAGCTGCCGGGGATCACCACAGCCTCGTTCCACTGGTCTGCACTGGAGACAGAGTAGGAGCGCTGGTGCACGCTGTCCGGCTTCGAGCTGAAGCCCACCAAGTTGATGGAGCGTTCGGAGTGCAGGGAAGTGCTGCTGGTCGAGTGAGGGGCACCTGCAAGACAGGCACAAGCTCAGCACCAGGCTGCCCTAATGGCACAGAAAAGTGAGTCAGACGCCCATTTGCCAGCTGGGCCCCACAACACATCCCAGCCAGACACCCCAAAACATTCCCCCCAGCCAACATGTCCAAGCCGGGCCCCACGACACGTCCCCCACAACCAACATGTCCCAGGCGGGCCTCACAACACATCCCCCACAGCCACCACATCCCAGATGGGCCCCATGACACATCCTAGCCAGACACCCCAAAACATTCCCCCCAACCAACATATCCCAGCCGGGCCCCACAACACGTCCCCCACAACCAACATGTCCCAGCCGGGCCCCACAACACGTCCCCCACAACCAACATGTCCCAGGCGGGCCTCACAACACATCCCCCACAGCCACCACATCCCAGATGGGCCCCATGACACATCCCTCCCCAGCCAACAGTTCCTAGCTGGGCCCCACAACATGCCCTCACCCCAACCAACACATCCCAAGACATCCCCCTCAGCCAACATGTCCCAGCCAGGCCCCACGACACGTCCCCACTCAACACATCCCAGCAGAACAACAGGCTTCAGAGAAGGGCAACACCCCCTTGAAGAGAGATTGACACGACTGGGATTGTTAGCTCAGAGAGCGGACGTGAGACAAGCCTATAAAATAATGACCAGCCGAGAGATGGGCGAGTTTTCTCCCTGATTCACAACCCAAGGACAAGGGGACGTGCCATGACATTCAATGGTGGGAAACAAAACCGCGAACAGGAAATACGTCTTCAAACAATGCTACAAGAAGTCACTGACACTAGGAATTTAGCAAGCTTCACGGAGAGATGGGATGTTTCTACTGATCACACCAATATCCAGAGTTCAGTAAATACTAAACGTGGCTTTGGAAGGGAGCCAAAATCTCCTATTTCAGGGCTTTAAGCCAGGGCTACTAAGGGTGGGGCAGACTGCCCCGGGAGAGATTAGCCCACATCTGCCCACTGCAGGGTGCTTCCAATTTCCCCAGAAGCATTTGGGGCTAGCCCTGGATATTGGATGCAGGAAGGGGAAGACCAGAAATGACCAGGCTAACGGGTTCCCAAGCTGCCGGCAGGAGAGGCTCTGGTCAGCTGCACTCCCTGCTGGGGAGGGGTCTCAGGGAAGCCATAGAATCATAGAATATCAGCGTTGGAAGGGACCTCAGGAGGTACCTAGTCCAACCCCCTGCTCAAAGCAGGACCAACCCCAACTAAATCATCCCAGCCAGGGCTTTGTCAAGCCGGGCCTTAAAAACCTCTAAGGAAGAAGTTTCCACCACCTCCCTAGGGAACCCATTCCAGTGCTTCACCACCCTCCTAGGGAAATAGTGTTTCCTGATATCCAACCTAAACCTCCCTCCTCCCCTGGCAAGGACTGGTGAACGCTGAGGTGGTTTAAAGCTACCTTTTCCACCCTGTTCCTTTCTGGTCCTGGGCTGAGGCCTCCACTGTCAGAGTGCAGCCTTGAGTTCACAGGCTTCCCCTCCGTTCACCATAACCCACTGGGTGGGGCCCAATCCACTGCCACCTGGCTCTGCACAACTAGGGACAGCTCCTCTCAAGAACCTGCGCACAGCAGCTCCCACAATTGCTGGGGCTGGGGGCTGTGTTCAGAGAGCTAGGCAGCCTGCCCTGGAGCCAGAGCCTGTCTCATCCCAGGTCGAGCTCTCAGAGGGGCTGAGAACAGCTGAGCCATCCTGGGTTCAGCAGTCACTGGGCTTCAAAAGGCCAAAGCTCCTGGGAGACGAGGCATCTCCCAGTCGCTGCCTGACATTTCCCCATTTTCAGAGGTGTCCCTTGAAAGCGTCTCTCTGTCACCATCAGAATTCGGTCCAATAAAAGATATCCCCTCCCCCACCTCATCTCTCTAATTCTCAGAAGGGTCAGTAAGTAGCAGCAGACAGTTCTTGGGCAAGGAAAGCTAGGTGGGGTGGCATGAACACACCTCTGGGGCTCACAATTTAAGAAGAATGTTGACAAATTTCATAGGGCTCCGAGAAGAGTCACAAGAATGATTACAACACCATGACCCCCTTCTGACAACAAAAATTACTACAGGACCCCAGGAGGAGGGACTGAAGCCTGAGCCCACCTGAGCTCCGCTGCCCTAGGAGCAGGGGGGTGGCCAAAGCCGAAGCCCAATGGCTTCAGCCCCAGACAGGGGGACTGTAACCTGAGTCCCACAGCCTTGGGCTTTGGCCCTGGGCCCCAGCAAGTCTAATCCTGGCTCTGGCAACCCTATTAAAACAGGGTCCCGACCCACAGTTTGAGAACCGCTGGATTACAGGATTGGAAAACCTGCCTCATGATAAGAGCCGCCTGGTGCTCACAGATTCATTGTGATCATCTAGTCTAAACTTCTCTAGAGCACAGGCCCTAGAACTGCCCTGAATTAAACTCAATCTAGCTTAACAAAGACTCAACAAATTCTGTCTCTTGGCAGGGAGTCAGACTAGATCAGTGTTTCTCAGCCTTTGATACCAGGGACAGGCTTGCTGCCTTCCTACGTGTCAGGAAGATCTCGGGGACCGGCACAGGTCCACAGAGGGGTCATTGAGAAACACTGGACTAGATGACCCTGGCGGTCCCTTCTAACCCTGTGGTTCTCTGACTCCATGAAGGAGAAACTTGGGGGTGAGCTGATCACAGTCTGTAAGTACCTACACGAGGAACAAATACGTGTTCAGTCCAGCAGACAAAGGCCTAACACCATCCAGTGGCTGGAAGCTGAAGCTGGACAAATTCAGAGTGGAAATAAGGGGGAAGTTTTAACTGAGAATCATTAACCACTGAACCATCTTCCTAAGGGCTGTGGTGGATTTTCCATCCCTGGCAACGTTCACATCAGGCTGGGATGTATTTCTATACGACGCGCTCTTGTCCAAACAGGAATTCATGCAGGGAAGTCCTGCAGCCGGTGTTACGGAGGCGGGCAGAGTACCTGATCAGAGTGGCTCCTTCTGGCATTATAACGTAGAAGAGCACATGTTGAGGCTCTGCTCCTCGAGAGACAGCCGCTGCCAGGAGAGTGCCAAGGGGGTCCTGCCGCCAGGACCGGGGGTGGAGACTCAGTACATCTACACTGCAACAGAACACCCACAGCTGGCCCAGGTCAGCAGACTCGGGCTTGTGGGGCTATGAAACTGCTGTGTCAGCATTCGGGGGGAGGGTCACAGAGCCTGGGCTCCAGCCCGAGCCCAAACATCTACACTGCCATTGTATAGCCCTGACATGGGCGAGCGGCAGTGTTTCACTGCAGTGCAGACGTACCTGGGAGGGGGAGCCTTTGGGGGCAGCAGAAGTGCCTGTTCTTATGCTTCTTCTCTTTTCTATAAGCCACGAGCCCCCCAAAATCTGGGAACCAAACCCTGACCTGCGAGCTCCATCTGCTCCCTAGGCCAAGGCTCAATACATACAACCTTCCGAGGTCCCTTCCAACCCTGATATTCTATGATTCTCTGATCCTCTGCTTGAGCCCTACGAGCTGTTGTGTGTTCCTCACTCGAGGCCCTGCGCTCTGGCCAGGGTCCCATGCCATCTGCGATCCCACGGCCACAGGACTGGCTGCAGCATCCAAGCTGCCATTTGTCAAATCCCATTTCCAATCCTTTGCGGATCCAAAGGAAACCTTGGAAACATGGCCCAAGTGTTTGCAGACAGCCTGAAACTGCAGCTCGGAGCGGCCTGGCCTGCCCCAGCTCCAAATGCAGGGATGCCGGGACAGCAGGACGTTCAGCAAATCCAGCGTCCAAGGATTGCAGCATGTTTACTTCATTCAAAAACCAATGTTCATTTAGATGAAGTGGCCGCAGAACTCCCTGTCTGCCACCCTGAGCACATAGGTCAGGGAACTACCCACAAACCTTGCCTGTGACGGCTGCCTGCCCACGCCAGCTGCAGCCGTGGTGCCCCTAGGGCCAGTGCTCCCGTCTGACCCACTCCACAGCCTCACTGTGCCAGTGCCGCTGTTCCGGGAGCCCTGCCCCCTGCGATACGTGCACAGTGAGTGATCGGCCTGGCTGCTGCGCGCTCCCCCTCCCCTTCCCTCCCCTCATTCAGCGCCACAGAAACACGTGTAAAACCATGACACTGACTTTGCCTCTAATTAGCCCTTAATTTACAAGACACACTTGGAAGGGTAATTAGCTGGCACTCAGCTCCTGACGGCAGCATCCATCTCCACTCCTTCCCCTTGGGGGAGGGGACCTGCTGGTGGTAGGAGCAGGGAGGATTCTATTTCCCTGTGGGCTGGGGACATGCTCAGAGGGGAGCCTGCCTTCCCCACGACACAGAGCAGTTCCTCACACAGCTCCAAGACCCTCCTCTCCCCAGACACAGCCAGACCCCAGCAGAGTGCCTGAGAGGAACCTCCCCAGACACAGCCCCCACTAGTGGGCCTGGGGACTCGAGATTAGCTCCCCACCATGCAGTCCCCAGCAGCAGGTCTCCAGTGCCTGAGCTGAGAGCCCCTGCCACCCCACTCCAGGGCAGCGTGTCTGTGATTGCCAGCCCCCTAAGCAGACAGGAAGTCAAAAGCTTCCGGGGCAGAGATTTGCTGCAAATCAAACACCAGGTATTTCGTTTCATTATTAATTGTTCTGTGCTTATTCCAGAGTCTGTAACTGGCTCTGCACTCAGCCCATGCTGCCAGTTACTCACCCATTCCCTGTGGCCATGTATCTAGTCCCCTCTAGGTGGGTAGGCACCAGTGCACTTGAGACAGTGTGGAAAACACCCCCCACACCCACGCACGGACAATACAGCTCACAGAACCACAGTCAATGTACACCGTAACTATTTCTTCTCCTCTGAGTGACGTCTGTACACAGACGTTCCATTGCTGGCGGTTCCCACACAACGACCCTCGCTGAAGAGGAGTACCAGGAGTCTAGCGGAACAGCGAATGTAGATGCTTCAACCGTGGCATAGTGTTGTGCGGATGGAAGACCAGCTGCCGCTTTACAAATGTCCATGAGTGGGAGATTTCTGAGAGCAGCTACTAAAGCAGACTGAGCTCTTGTCGAATGTGCTGTGCCTCCGAGGGGGATATTTACTGGCCAACTCACAGCAGAGCCTGCCACAAGATGAGATCCCAACAGAAATTCCTTGGGGTGAAACATCTTCATCTTTGACCTTCTCCCTCTGTGCTGTATGAAGTCGGGGAGATTTCCTAAAGTGTCCAGGCCTGTCCAAATACAAAGGAAGTGCTCTACATACATCCCAAAATGTAATTTTTCTCCATCTTTATTTGAGTGAGGTTTGTGGAAAAGTTCTGGCGGGTAAATGATTTGGTTCAAATACAATTCAGAAGCCACGTGAGGTAAGAACTGTGGGGTGGGTTCCAGGGTATCTTGACGGAAGGTGGTGTGCGGTGCCTGTAATTCTCCCACTCTTCTGCCCGAGGGTATTGCCGCAAAAGGACATTCTGATGGAGAGGCAAAACAAAGAGCAGGTAGCGAAGGTGAACCCACGAGACCTCGCAGAATTCCATTTCCGTCCCAGAGAGCCACAGGTTTCCTTATTGATTACCACAGGGTGAGAAAAAACGGACCCCCCCCCCCCACACACACACTTCTCTGGGCTGGGGGATCACTGAGACAGCCACCACATGGACTCCCAGGGAGCTGAGTGACAGGCCTGGGCTCTCTGACTCCAGGAGGGAGTGTAGCATGACTGGATCCCAGGAGCTGAGGGAGACAATTGATGCTGATAAGCCCATATTGAGAATCTCTCCCATTTTGCTAGCTAAGCAGATCTTGGGGAGTCCTACCTCCTATGTCTGAGCATAGTCCGCCCTTCTGAGGAACAAGCTGTCTCTGACAGAGCCAGCCAGTCAGCAACATGCTGTCAAGTGGCGAGTTGTGGGATATGGATCCAGGATCTGTATCTGCATCTGAATGAGAACGTTCAGAGGCAGTAGTAAGGTTATGGATGCCTGGACAGATATTTGGAGATCTGAAGACCAAAATTGCCTGGGCCAGGCTGGGGTTATCATAATTAATTCGGCTGCTGCCTGTCACGGAGTCCCCGGGCGATGCTCTGGAACTGATCCCCACCAAGCCAGGCAGGACTTTGGGGAGCCTCCTCTCCCTCGGAGCAGACTTGTTCAGGGCAAGAAGCTCACACGTCTTCACCTCCTGGGTCTCTCCTTGGAGCATTCAGCATCCTCTGCCCCTCCGTGTGCTTCCCACAGCGAGCCCACCCAGGCGGGGTCCTGGGGAAGCCACAGGGTTCTGCACCCCCACTTTGCAGTCAGATGTGACTCTTAGCCAGTAAAACAGAGGTTTATTCGATGACAGGAACAGGGTCTAAAACAGAGCTTGTAGATACAGCGAACCAGACCCCTCGGCCGGGTCCATTCTGGGGGGCAGTGAGCCAGACCCCTAGGTCTGCACTTCACTCCTTATCCCCAGGTAGCTCCAGACTAACCAACCCCTCCAGCCCCTCCTCTCTGCTCAGCTCCTTTCCCGGGCCAGGAGGTCACCTGATCCCTTTGTCTCCAACACCTTCAGCTGGCACCTTTGCAGAGGAGGGGCCCAGGCCATCAGTTGCTAGGAGACAGAGTGCCAGGCATTTAGGTGCACTGGCCCTTTGCTCTGCAGCAATCACACACCCTTATCCCACCACCTAGATACTTAAGAACTGCCTAGGGGACACTGAGGCACCAACACAGTGTTCAGAGCAAACATTAAGAACAGTCCCAGTTCGTCACACTGCCTGCTTGAGCTTCCTGAGTGTTCGTGCTATGAGTGGAGCTGGGGGACAGGCACACTAAGTAGGCCCAAGGACCATGAGATTAGAAATAGGTCAGAGATGGATCCTGAGCTCTGTCACCCTCTCGGGCAGAATTGATGACATTTCCTGTTCCTCCTGCTGGTAGAGGGGGAAACACTTCTTTAAGAAGATAGACTGAATCCCCCCTTCCCTTCCTGGTCAGTCATGACTACTCAGGCTGCCTGCCAGGGAACTGCAGTCCCTGCAAGGTGAACAGGTGTCAGGGAGCTGTCATGAAGTCCACCAACATTCCACAGTGGGAGCAGGACCCTGATTTATCTTGCCGGTTTAGGTAAAACATGACGGTCATGCAGTCTGTCATCACTGAACAGAGAGGCCTTTGGGCTCTGCCTGAAAGACCTTGCAACTCAAGTAGGTTTATGGAGAGAGACATTTCTTGAGGGAACCACGCAGCCTGAGTCTTCAGGTTGTCTCTAGGCAGTCTGCATCCCAAGGAAGATACGTGTGTGTCACTGGCCCCCAACAGACGGGGAGGAGAACAGGAAACCCCTCTGCAAACTTTAGCTGGGTCCATTTCAATGACTGCAGGACCTTTGGTTGAACATGCACCTGCCTGTGCAGGTGATGTTTGACAGGTTAATGCACTGACCGAGCCCAGCTCTGTAAGCAACGCAGGTGAGGGCTGGTAGGGTGATGCACAAAGCTGCAGAAGGCCAAGGCATGATCTTACTAAAGTCCTGGTGCTGGCACGTGAGTGGGCACAGAGAGGGAAGAGTGGTTGAAATCTTTCTGTTGTGGAGTCTAGAATGGTCCCAATAGACTCTCTTGTCCGGGCTGGGGGTCAATACTGTTTTTTCTTTGTTTATTACCAGTCCCAAGTGTGCGAACAGAAGAATTTGATAAATGCTGTTTTTTGTTCCTGTTGCCACAAGCTTCTGCAAACCAGCCAGTCGTCCAGATAAGGGAACACCTGGATTCCCATCCTTCTGCTGTAGGCTGCTACTACAGCAAAGCATCTATTGATAGTGTCCTCTCCACCCACAAACCTCAACTATCTTCTGTGTGACAGATAGGTCACAATATGGAACTACGTGTCTTGAAGACCAAGAGCAGAGTACCAATCATTTGGATCTAGGGATAGTATGATAGTGACTAGAGACGCCATCCTGAACTTGATCCTTCTGCAGAACGAGCTCAACTGGCATAGTTCCAGGATAGGCCAAAGTCCTCCCTCCTTTTGGGGATGAGGAAGTACCTAGAATAAAACAACTTCCCCTTAAGAGAAGAAAGGACCTCTTCTATTGTTCTGAGAGCTAGAAGTGACTGGACTTCCTGAGCTAACGCTTTCATGAGAGGGGTCCCTGGTAAGGGTGATTGAGACTGAAATGTAACAGCATATCTCACCTCTACAATCCGGTCGGTGGTGAGAGTGCTCCAGAAATGGTAGAAATGGGACAGATTAGAATAGATAGAATAGGTAGTTCCTTCCAGAACCATTGGTGAACTGCTCCTATGAGAGCAGTCAAACCTGCTGCCTCAAAGATCCAGGAGGCAGGTGAGATGAACCGGCAGCAGGTGAAGAGGATTTCTGCCTAAGAAACATCTGCTGTTTCTTGATAGATTTGTTTGCTTGTATAAGCAACATGCCTCTGGTCAGGCTGTGGCTTGTACAGTTTACATGTGGGAGCAGCCAGAGGCCTGAAGGTTCCCTAAAATCGCTGAGTAAGTGCAATGCCTCATCTGCCTACTTGCTAAACAGATGACACTCCTCAGTGGTTATTTATACCTTCTTACATGTCCCAGAGCAATTGAGCCATAAAGACCTGTGCATTGTAGTGGACATTATCCTAGATCCAGATGCTTTGTCTGCTGTGTCAAGGGCCACCAGAAGTGATGGTCTTGCGACCAGGTGACCCTCAGCTATCACAGCTCTGAGCTCGTCCCTCAAACTCTGTGACACATTTTCCAAAATATTTCAACACACAGTCCCAATTATTTCTCATATTTAGTCAGTATAGTTTGATAGTTTGAGATCCTCAGCTGTAAGCTGGATTTGGAGTAATCTTTCTGCTAGAGCGGTTGGGCTCTTCATGGGCTCTTCATCCGTTCACATAGATCTCTGTTGTCCCTGGCGAGATCCTTCATTGGCTAGTGCTACAATCAAAGAACCTGGTACAGGGTGGGCGAAGAATTGTTCGAAACCACTGAATGGTATTTGATAGCGTCAATCAACACCCTTTGATGTAATGGCCAAGGAAACCAGGGTTTGCCATAGTAATTTGGCTGGGCCTAACAAGCCCTTCTTTATAGGAAGGCCATTTATTTGGCATATGCAAGCCGGTCAAGCCAAGCCACAGTGTTTCTATCAACAAAGTTCAAGGCACAAAGACCTCCAGGAAGTTGAGTCATTTTGCAGTTCTCAACAATGTGTGTCATGGTTGGTGGCTGCCCACACAGACGTAGCGGCTGTCTCTAAAATGGCACCAAAATTCAGCAGCAGCACAAATTCTGTGTCTGGTACAAAACCGGTTCAGAAGGCTCCATTGCCTTTGCGGTAACTCAAATGTTGACGTTGATGTTTTGTAGGGTCAGAGATAAGATAATTATTTGTCACTTTCTCTATGGCCCATGAACCTCGTCATGTGTCTGCTACTGTAAATCCCTCGCCCTCCCTCAGAGGAAGACCAAACCACCTGGCACAGGGATGTGTGAAATGTCTCAGGGCTTGTGCTGGACCTGTGGCTGTCCTGGACCATCTTCACTGCTATTTCTAGAGTCAAGGCCACTCTCCTCATTAGGTCTTGGAAGGCCTTGTAATCACCAGGATCGGGTGCCGACAACTCAGGAATCACCATCCTGCTGGAGGAAGAGGAAGAAACCTGCACAGGAACAGGGTGCTCTGCAGCCTGCGCTTCCTCATCAGATGGTGAGACATTAATAAAAGGTTCCATCTACTGTGAAGGAGGAATATCCTTCCGTACTGGTTTAGGAGAGTAAGATCTTGGCCTAGATTAGGTAGTTGAAACCAATGGGACTGCCCCAAAGGCCCCAGTAGCTCCAGGGCCATTGGTATGTAAAAGGGGCCAGTGACCATGGAGAAAGCGACCGTGGTTCTCAGTTTCCGTTAGAGCCCTTATATCTCTGGTGGTAATTAGAGGCAGTCCTGGACTTTTGTATCCAGGTAGGAGGGCCAGAACAAAGTCAAATGAACTCTCTCTGTGTCCTCTTTCAGTCTTGAAGAGAAAAAGGAGTTTTCCTCATGAAGAGGTAGAGCTGTTTTTCATCCATAGATCCCACGGCCAGAAGGGACCATTGTGATCATGTAGCTTGACCTCCTGTATAACACAGGCCACAGACCTGCCCCAGAATAATTCCTAGACCAGATCTTTTATAAAAACTTCCAGTCCTGATTTAAAAATTATCCGTGATGGAGAATCCACCTCAACCCTTGGTAAATTGTTCCATGGTTAATTACCCTGCCTGGCAAAAATATATGCCTTATTTCCAGTCTGAATTTGTGTAGCTTCAACTTCCAGCCATTGGATCATGTTAGAGCTTTCTCTGCTGGACTGAAGAACCTGTTATCAAATATGTGCTCCCCAGGTAGATCCTGTGACAAAGTTCCTTCTCTACCTTGGTGGGTCCTGCGCTTATTGGCAGATTTGCTCGCCTCACAGATTCACCCTGTCGGTTGGGAAACAGCCCAGAGACCTTCCCCCTGGGAGAACCCACAGTCCAGGTCAATTCCTCCTGTATCTGATCAGGAGTTGGGAGGCTTGGGGGGAACCCGAGCCCACTCTCTACTCCGGGTTCCAGCCCAGAGCCCTGTGGACTGAAGCTGTCTAGAGTGCCTCTTGGTACAGCTGCGTGACAGCTACAACTCCCTGGGCAACTTCCCCATGGACTCCTCCCAACACCTTCTTCATCCTCACCACTGGACCTTCCTCCTGATGTCTGATAACACTTGTACTTCTCAGTCCTCCAGCAGGATGCCTACTCACTCTCAGCTCCTTGCGCCTCTTGCTCCCAGTTCCTCGCACACACTTCCTCTCCTCTGTCTCCCTGGCTCTCTTTGGCCTGACTGGAGTGAGCCCTTTTATAGCATCAGAGGGGCCTTAATCAGAGTCAGGTGCTTAACAGCCTCACCTGACTCTTAGCAGGTTAATTGGAGTCAGGTGTTCTCATTAGCCTGGAGCAGCCCCTGCTCTGGGCACTCAGGGAACAGAAACTGCTTCTCCAGTGGCCAGTATATCTCCTTTCTACTACTCTGCTGTTTCCAACTGGTCTGGGTCTATCACAATACTTATAGACTATGCTTTCTCTTTCAGTTAAACAGATTGAGCTCTGTAAGTCTGTCACCAGAAGGCGGGTTTTCCAATACTTTACTCATTCTTGT
Source organism: Chelonoidis abingdonii (assembly GCF_003597395.2). Lineage (NCBI taxonomy): Eukaryota > Metazoa > Chordata > Testudines > Testudinidae > Chelonoidis > Chelonoidis abingdonii. The sequence goes on from NC_133770.1 coordinate 624,660, forward strand.
GGCTCTTCGCTGAACCATCTGCAATTTATCAACTTCCTTAAATTCTGCACACCAGAACTAGCCCCAGCATCCCAAGAATGGTGCCACAAGTGCCAAACACAGAGGTAAAGCAACCTTTTATCCCTACTTAAGAGTTTCCTGTTTATGCTCCACAGTGTCGCACTGGGAGCTCATGCTCAGCTGATTGTTCTTTTCCAGAGTCACTGCTGCCCAGGATAGCGTCTCCCAACCCACTCTTGCTGAACAGCCTGGAACCTGAAGAGCAAGCCCCTGATGGTACTGGCAATGACAAAGGTACCAGGGTCGGTACTGGGGGAAGCTCTTTGGTGGAGGCCAGTGAAGGAAACTCTGCTACTGGGGAGACAAGGAACTCAGAGCCGATACCGAGGCTGATGATAACCAAGGGCGGTACTGCATTATGGCTCTCAGTGGAACCTTTGACACTGCTGAAATTGGAACCGCTATTATCAGTACAGGACTGGTCTGTCCCAAGGCCATCGGCACCGGGTGACCAGAGTCAGCCAGTCTGGTCTCAGCATACGCACTCACGGAGCTCCGGGAGCTCTCTCTTTACCCTGTGTACCTTATGCTCCTTCCGTCTTCTGTTGCAAGGAAATTTCTGTGGCTCAGAAGGTATCACGATGGCCACAGCAGTCTGGTGCAGCAGGGGCAGTTCCCCTGGAGATGGCGTCTGATGTTTCTGCCCTGGGCAAATCAATGTCAGAGACTGGGTGCATGGACCTTTCTAGAAGCAGTGTTTTAAGGCAAGATTCTCTCACTTGCCAGGCCCTCTTTGAACATGAGTTACAAAAGGGATATTTGTCAGCAATGTTCCCCTTGCCCTGGGAAATGGGGCAGTTTAAATTATAGAATATCAGGCTTGGAAGGGACCTCAGGAAGTATCTAGTCCAACCCCCTGCTCAAAGCAGGACCAATCCCACATTCAACAGCATCCCTGCTTCACAAGACAGACAGTTCTTACATCCTGGGGATCTGTGCTCAATCCTGGCAACTGCAGGGCCACACAGTACCCCAGGAAAAGGAAACGTGTCCTCCCACAGACATGGGAATGCTGGGCAGTCCAAGGGCAGGACTAGGCTGTGCTCACAGCTCATCTCCTGATGGCTGGCAGGTCGGGGAGGATGAGGACGGAGTGCTGGTTCAGTTCCAAGGCTCTTAGGTCCACAACAAGGTGACTCATTATCTCCCCAGTGCAATGGAGCCAGAGCCTGTTGCTGAGCGGACGACCCAGCAATTCAGCCTGTAGGGGATCAATACCCTGGATATTTGAAAGCAGATGCAGCTGGAGTAGCCTCGCTGCTGACTTCCAACACCTTCAGGACCTATGTAAGTGAGCAGAGCTGGGTGAGAGGCGCCTGAAGGTGACCGTGTGCCTGGCGTGACCTGCTCGGTTCTGCTGCCAGCCACTCCTGCCTGTGCACGCCCAGTGGAATAGACCGGAGAATCTTTGGCTCTGTTACTGCACGAGGCCATCAGGATGTACCAGCCTGTCCCCCTGCCCTGGCTACACAGGTGCTATGCACAGGAGGCAGCTCCCTGCTTCTCCCTGTGCCAGACAGAAAAGCAGCTGGATTGACTGTTATTTCTATACGTTCAGCCATTGCCAGGCAGCATCTGAGACAAAGCTGGGACCTTTCACAGACCTTCAGTCTCTGTGAGGGGCCACCGCTGTGGGGAGGATGGAAAGACCCTGACTCCCTCCCATGGGAGGGTAAGACCTGACTATGACAAGATGTCACGTCATATCCCCATCTCCAGTCCCACAGATCAGACCCTAAGCATCTCCTCCTCTAAGCAGGATACTCCCATGGCTGTGGGAGCCAGGAGATCATAAACTGACACACACAAGCCATCCTTGCACAGACGCCAACCCGGAGCCAGCAGGAGCTCGTGCTGCCTGCTCTCAGACCCCACATCTCTCGGGAATGCTCAGGACCTGTATGCTCAAACGGTGTGGGACACCCCAGCACCACCGGACTCTTGCTGGCTCAATCACATACCCCGGCAGAGTAAGCTGGGCCAGCTGAACCAGGCTTCACCTCTGCAAATGGGTTTCAGCCTCAGGAAAGCACTGCCCGGGCCACACGGCTAACAGGAGCACCCAGCGAATGCGAACAAAACGAACTTCCAACAGGAGACTGAACTTCTTGCTTCGGGGCTTACGACTGTCTGACTCAGAGATTGGGAGACCTTCGGGGGAGGCAGGGCAGGGGCAGATTACGCCGCCTCTGCTACGGTAGGGCTCTTGCAGCTCCCTCTGAGGCTGCTGGCACTAGCCGCTGCCAGAGCCAGGCTCCTGGGCGCGCTGGGCGCGCTAGGCCTGGGTCTGCCCACGACAGATGGCTGTGGGGGAAAGATCCTGGACTGGGACTCCAGGGAACTAGATTCTCTCTGGCTCTGCCACAACCTTCCTTTGTAATGCTGGCAAGTCACTTACACCAAACGTTGCCCAGACACCACTCACGGTGTGTTGCTTATTTTCCGGATGCCCAACGTGCGGCACCCGAGGCCACATTTGCAGAAGAGCTTATTGCTCCCGACTGCAACCAAAGAAAGTAAGTATGGCCCACGGCCGCTGTGCCACAATGCACCATGCTCCTCTTTCCCACTTGTCCCCTCCTTGCTGGGCTCCCTCTCGCCCCACATCCCTCCTTTCCTCACTGCCTCCTTCTCTCTCCCTAGTTAGCCCTGCAGGGCACAGCTACTTTACTGTTCTAACAAGTAGAACGTGAATCAAGTCCCAGTAATTATCTCTAATTAGGGTTAGTGATTACAGCGCTGGGTCAGAGCAAATCAGCCTCTGGGTTTCCGTCAGGGAGGGAGGCGAGAGAGGAGGGGAGCAGATGCCAGCAGCTCCAGCACTTGAATTCCTCCGGGTCAGCACGCCCCTGTGCAGATTGCTAATGGCTTTGCCAGCAGGTACAGGGCAGGGGCTCAGTGTGGGGAATCTCCTGTGCCACAGAGTGAGAGTGTGACAAAGACAGAGCAAGAACATGGCCCCTGGGTACCCAGCCCCTCCCAGCGTGGGGAGGGTCTAGGGCCCGTGTGAGAGCAGGCCACCAATGGGTACTCAGAAAAACTGGGAAATAAATTAAAAAGTGGTAGTGAGGGTTTGTACCTGAGCAGAGTGACCCCTTGGAAGCTATTGCACAGTGGTGTGCAGCTGAGAGAGCACTCAGCGATGGGGGTAGGGAACCAAGGGACAATCAGCACAGACCTGAGAGGAGGGGCACAGGCTGTGGGGTCCAAGCAGCCGTGGGACAGGCAGGGCTGAGCCTCCAGGAAATCCAGACTCCAGCTCTGCCACCCCTGGCCAATGGTCACATGTCCCCAGAGTCTCCAGCCTGACATGTCCAGTTCAGAATGCGAAATGAGACTCTCACCACAGTAACCTATCTCTTAAATCAGATTCTGTACCACATGACTGGCAGATAGCTAATGTGAGGCTGCTTTTTAAAAAAAGACTCCAGAGGTGATCCAGGCAATTTCAGGCTGGTAAGCCTAACTTCAGTACCACACAAATTAGTTGAAACTATATTAAAAAACAGACTTATCAGACACATAGATGAACATGACATGTTGGGGCACAGCCAACATGGTTTCTATAAAGGGAAATCATGCCTCACCAATCTACTAGAATTCTTTGAGGGGGTCAACCAGCATGTGGACAAGAGTGATCCAGTGGATATAGTGTACTTGGACTTTCCGAAAGCCTTGAACAAGGTTCTTTCCTTAAGCAAAGTAAGCTGCCATGAGATAAGAGGGAAGGTCCTCTCATATCTCTCTGAGTAAATTTCTATGATGGTAATAGAAAGGTCATAAACTGCAATTAAGGTAAAATTAAATAGAAAGCCAAACGTTTAGACGGTAGCCTAAAATCAAATTACTACTGTTTTAGATACTCGATCTCTCTCGTT
>NC_133770.1:631041-637937 GCF_003597395.2 Chelonoidis abingdonii
ATCTCACAAAACTGGGTGACTGGGCAACAAAATGGCAGATGAAATTCAATGTTGATAAATGCAAAGTAATGGACACTGGAAAACATAATCCCGACTATACATATAAAAGGATGAGGTCTAAATTAGCTGTTACCACTCAAGAGAGATCTTGGTGTCATTGTAGATAGTTCTCTGAAATGTGCAGCAGTCAAAAAGCAAACAGAATGTTGGGAACCATTAGGAAAGGGATAGAAAATAAAACAGAAATTATCATAAAGCCACTAGGTAAATGCCTGGTTTGTGCACATCTTGAGTACTGAATGCACTTCTAGTTGCCCATCTCAAAAAAGATAGAATTGTAACAGAAAAGGCCAACAAAATTCATTAGGGACATGGTACATATGAGGAGAGATTAACAAGACTGGGACTGTCCAGTCTAGAAGAGAGATGACTATGGAGGTATATGATAGAGGTTTATAAAATCATTAATAGTGTGGAGCAAGTGAAGAAGAGTTATTTACCTTTTCACATAACAGAAGAACCAGGAGGTCACTCAGTGCAATTAATAGGTAGCAGGGTTAAAACAAACACAAGGAAGTATTTCTTCACACAACACACAGTCAGCCTGTGAAACTTGTAACCAGGGGATGTTGTGAAGGCCATACATTTAACAGGGTTCAAAAAAGAACTAGATCAGTTCCTGGAGAATGAGCCCATTAATGGCTATTAGCCAATAAGGAAAAGGATGAAACCCTACGCCCTGGGTGTCCCTAAACCTCTGACTGCCAGACTGGATGACAGGGGATGGATCACTCGATAATTGCCCTGTTCTGTTCATTCCCTCTGAAGCACCTGGCATTGGCCACGGCCAGAAGACAGGATACTGGGCTTAGGTGGGCCACTGGTCTGACCCGATATGGCCGTTCTTCAGGGCCAGTGTAACCATTTAGGCGAACTAGGCAGTCGCCTAAGGCACTAGGATTGGGGGGGGGCGCCATTTTCTTCAGTAACGACTGCGATGGCCGGATCTTCGGCCGCCCGTCACCGCCAGCATTTAAGTGGAGGGAGCTGGGGCAGGGGAGCGTGGGGAGGGCCACCTGCAGCAAGTGGGGGGGGGCACGCAGGGGAACTCCCCGCCCTAGCTCACCCCTGCCCTGCCTCCTCCCCGTGCACGCCATAGCTGCTTCACTTCTCCTGCCTACCAGGCTTGCGGTGCCTAAGCTGAGCCACAAGCCTGGGAGGCGGGAGAAGTGAAGCAGTGACGGCATGCTCGGGGTGGAGGTGGAGCAGGGGTGAGCTGGAGCGGGGTGGGTGCCTCAGGGCAGAGGGTGGGAGGTGAGGAGCTGCTGCAGGGGGGCACCTCACGGCAGAGCTGCCGCGGGGGGGGCACCTCAGGGCAGGGGCTCAGGGGAGGGTGCAAGGTGGAAGTTTCGCCTAGGGCGCGAAACATCCTTGCACCGGCCCTGCCGTTCTTATGGTGTAAACAATGACAAAATGAGGTCCACGTTGTGCCAGTAATTCATTGACAAAAAGCCTGTTCAGGCAGAACATTTCCTAATGCAGGCAAAGTCTCTGGGGCTTTCCAGTACCAACGCAGAGCTAAGGCAGAACTCTCAGTGCTGCTCCAGCCCCAACAGAGTGAGACTTTGGATCCGTCTGACCATAAACGGCTTGGGTGCAAAGCCTCATCTAAATGGTCTGTCTCTTGGATGAGGTGCCCTGCTCTGATTTGTCCTTGAATGTTGCAATTACTGTTTAGCCCTTTTTACATTCGCTGTGCCCAGCAAACCAGAAGGTTTTGGAAGAAGCACAAGCTGAAAGACCAGCATCTAGTAGCCACAAGAAATTGCCTTTAAAGATGAGTGATAAAAAGGACAATGAGAGTTAATGAATCCCTGAGTCTAGTTAGCATCATGTTAAAATCTCATGAGCTATCAGGTCTCTGCTCAGGGTTATACAGAGACCCTTTAGGGATCTTTTGAAAGGTAGCTGGACAAAAAGACAGGGCAGGCATTGTCCATGTGGGGAAGCAAGCCACAAATATACATATCCAGGGAGACACCTAAGAGCGACCCATAGATTCTAAGACCCCGAACGGACCACTATGGTCATCTAGTCTGACCTCCTGCACACCACAGGCCTTAGGACGTCCCTGAGTTAATTCCCATTTGCACTAGAGCAAATCTTCAGAAAAACATCCAATCTTGATTTTAAAATGGCCAGTGATGGAGAAGAAAACCAACGAGATGGGGCTCTCCCTTTCTGAGGCCAACCCGAACGACTGCCACTTTAGAGTGCAAGTTTTCTGCTCAGGAAGCTTTTGGGACTGCAGCCTAACTCTGTGCTCACTGTGGCCTGGCCTACACTTGAACTCAGATCATTTCTCGGGGGGGGGGGTGTGATAATCCGCACGCCTGAGTGCCAGAGATACGCTGACTTAACTCCCAGTGTAGACGCATCAAGGTCATTGGAAGCATGCTTCCATCCCCGTGCACCCACCCCCAGCCATGGTGATGGCTATGAGGAATGAAGTCTTGAGGGGCAAATGGAGGAGGGAACAATTCTTCAGAAGTTCAAACAGGAGTTTCCCAGCTCACTGAGGACTAAGTTGATGCTCCATGGTGAAGTAGGTTCTCTGACAGAAGGAAAAAGGATGAACAGACCCTTAATGAACCTTGCGGTGGTTGGGTGACCAAAGACTGACTACTTCTCAGTGGGAGTGTGTGAGAAGCTGTAGTGGCAGCCAGGCAAACTTTGAGTCCAGCAATAATTCCATGGTTCTTCAATGTAGCTGAAAATTGAGACTGTCCATACGGTGCGCCTCTAGAGGAGGCACAAATTGGTGGCTGCACTAAATCCGAGAATGTTTCCACTTCTGTAGGCAAGTGTCCTTGTAGTCCGTTTTCTACTGTAGAGCAGTACTCTGGGCCTCTGGAGAGCAGGCACGTTCGAGGCCAGAGAGCCAGCTAGTACCAGGCCCTGAGGTGACGTGACGAGAAGTTGGGGTGGGCCATGGAGCCTGACTCCTGGTGAGGAGATCCTCTGTCAGAGGAAGGCAGAGAAGCAACTGCAGGGACATGTGAACCAGCTCTGGGAACCATACCTGCCTTGAGGAGTACAGTGCTGTGGGATACGTGTACAGCAATGCGTGAGGCCAAGGGATAACAAGGGCACCTCCTAGCAAGCTGAATCAGCTGCACTTTGTATTGGATGAAGAGATCTCCCTGTGGATGACCCTAGGCAAGCCATATCCATCAGAGCACTGCATCATTCAGGTCAAGACAGAAATGCCTGCTCCAGGAGTCTGCTGCCAGGCCCTGCAGTCCAGGTAGGTAAATCATGGAGACCTCCATGCACCTGTGCCACAGCTTCATGGATTCTGCGCATAAGGACTGGGATCTGTTCCTCCTTGCCCACTTATATAATACATTGCTACTCTGTTGTCCAGCATTACTCTTACTGAGTGGCCCTTGATATGGGGTAGGAAGTGATGGCAGGCATAGTGGACTGTATGTTGACATCGAGAGTTGCTTCCCGGGGGCCTATTTGCCCTAAGCTGTGAAGTCCTGGAAGTGTGGGCCCCAGCTGTCAGAGAGGGGTCTTTGGTGATCTTTGTATGGCGGAGGATGCAAGAACAGAACTACCATCACTCCTTGTTCTGTCATCTGCCACCATTGAGAATAGATGAGCTCCATCCTCTTTGAAACCCCCTTTCAGGTAGTTGAAAGCAGCTATCAAATCCCCCCTCATTCTTCTCTTCTGCAGACTAAATAACCCCAGTTCCCTGATACTCTCCTCATAAGTCATGTTCTCCAGCCTCCTAATCATTTTTGTTGCCCTCCACTGGACTCTTTCCAGTTTTTCCACATCCTTCTTGTAGTGTGAGGCCCACTGGTATAGGGATAGAGCTTTGCTGGTTGATGACTGCACCTCAAGAAATGGACAACCCATCAGGAACCAATCATCTATCTTTAGTAAAGACCCTTGGGGCAGTGGAGAGCACAAGGATATGCTCGGCAGAGGTGTGGATCTGAGGAGATGGCTGATAAAATACTGGGTCAAGTGCACCTGGTCACAGACAGCCTGGCACACAGTGCCCACGGGGACGGGAACTCGACCGAAGGTAGAGAGCACACGGGCGCACACAGCCGGGCACGCAGCACCCACAGGGACGGGAACTCAACCAGAGGGAGAGACCATACGGGCACACACAGTAGGGCATGCAGTGCCCACAGGAACGGGAACTCGACTGGAGGTAGAGAGCACACGGGCGCACACAGCCGGGCACGCAGCACCCACGGGGACAGGAACTCAACCAGAGGGAGAGACCATACGGGCACACACAGTCGGGCACACAGCGCCCATGGGGATGGGAACTCGACCAGAGGGAGAGAGCACACGGGCGCACACAGTCTGGTATGCAGCGCCCATGGGGATGGGAACTCGACCAGAGGGAGAGAGCACACGGGCGCACACAGTCTGGTATGCAGCCCCCACAGGGATGGGAACTCAACCGGAGGTAGAGAGCACACGAGCACACACAGCCTGGAACGCAGCACCCACGGGGATGGTGTGACGAACTGGGACTGTTCTTAATGTTTGCTCTGAACACTGTGTTGGTGCCTCAGTGTCCACGAGGCAGTTCTTAAGTATCTAGGTGGTGAGATAAGGGTGTGTGATTGCTACAGAGGAAGGGGCCAGTGCACCTAAATGCCTGGCACTCTGCCTCCTAGCAACTGATGGCCTGGGCCCCTCCTCTGCAAAGGTGCCAACTGAAAGTGTTGGAGACAAAGGGATCAGGTGACCTCCTGGCCCGGGAAAGGAGCTGAGCAGAGAGGAGGGGCTGGAGGGGGGTTAGTCTGGAGCTGGCTGGGGACTAGGAGTGAAGGGCAGACCTAGGGGTCTGGCTCACTGCCCCCCAGAATGGACCCGGCCGAGGGGTCTGGTTCGCTGTATCTACAAGCTCTGTTTTAGACTCTGTTCCTGTCATCGAATAAACCTCTGTTTTGCTGGCTGAGAGTCACGTCTGACTGCAAAGTGGGGGTGCAGAACCCTGTGGCTTCCCCAGGACCCCGCCTGGGTGGGCTCGCTGTGGGAAGCACACGGAGGGGCAGAGGATGCTGAATGCTCCAAGGAGAGACCCAGGAGGTGAAGACGTGTGAGCTTCTTGCCCTGAACAAGTCTGCTCCAAGGGAGAGGAGGCTCCCCAAAGTCCTGCCTGGCTTTGTGGGGAGCAGTTCCAGAGCATCGCCCGGGGACTCCGTGACAGATGGGAACTCGACCGGAGGGAGAGAGCACATGGACACACACAGCCTGGCACACAGCGCTCACAGGGATGGGAACTCATCTGGAGGCAGAGAGCACACGGGCACACACAGCTGGGCATGCAGTTCCCATGGGAACGGGAACTCGACCGGAGGTAGAGAGCACACAGCTGGGCATGCAGCGCCCACGGGGACGGGAAGTCGACCAGAGGGAGAGAGCACAAAGGCGCACACAGCTGGGCATGGAGTGCCCACGGGGATGGGAACTCGACCAGAGGTAGACAGCACATGGGCGCACTGGACGGCGGGTAGTGCTCAATCTATCAGGGATCAATGTATCGCGTCTCGTCTAGCTGCAATCTATCAATCCCCGAACGCGCTCCCGTTGACTCCGGAACTCCACCAGGGCGAGCGGCGGTAGCGGAGTCAACAGGGGAGCCGTGACCGTCGATCCCGTGCCATGTGGGTGGGAGATAAGTCGAACTAAGATATGCCGACTTCAGCTACGCTATTCCCATAGCTGAAGTTGCGTATCCTACATTGACCCCCTGCCCAGGGCAGACCAGGCCTAAGTCCAACTAGACCCTGTCACAGAGACAGAACCCAGTGGGCTCCCTGTGTCACTCACTTAAGTCCTAATCAACCAAACCAGGGTTGAAGCCACTCATCTTTGCCCTGCAAACAAATGAAAGTCTTTACAATGAACTGTGGGCGACAGTTCTCGCTCCTCCCTGATGGCAACACACTCACTCCTGACTGCTAGTGAAACACAAGCTGCAGCCATGATCCCACAACCCAACGAACCCCTATAAGTCTTTGGGAGACAGGAGCAGCCTCCCACTCTGGAACTGAGATGGGAGAGTCCCTGTCTCTGGGGTTCCGCGAAGCTGTGAGCACCTTGGTCTCAGGGAGATGCTGCAGAACAGGAAGGCGTTGCAAGGAAAGCTATTGCCAGAGCCAGCCGGGGTCGAGCTCAGGGGACAGAGTGGAAGAGCTCAGTCACACTGGGGGTGGGGGGAGGATAAGACTGCCAAGATACTATCACAGTCATACATTATTGCTTCATATCCGCAATTAGATTCTACACAAGTCTTACCTGACCTCAATTCTGCTAGCATGAGCATCTGTTTTGGGGAGGAGGGATAGCTCAGTGGTTTGAGCATTGGCCTGCTAAACCCAGGGGTGTGAGATCAATCCTTGAGGGGACCATTTAGGGATCTGGGGCTAAATAAATAAACACGTAACTGGGGATTGGTCTTGCCTTGAGCAGGGGGTGGGACTAGATACCTCCTGAGGTATCTATTCTGTGATTCTAAGGTCAGAAGGGGCTAGCAGCCAGGAGGGCAGAAACAGCCAGCGGGCTCCAGACGTACCCCCCGATGGGGAGCAGCACCAGTGCAGTGCTGGAGCCCCCCGGCAACGCTTCGCATGCCACCAAAATAGCAACCAGGGGCTTCCGCAAAAGGATGTGGAAAAATTGGAGCCCAGTGGAGGGGCAACAAAAATGATTAGGGGGCTGGAGCACATGACTTATGAGGAGAGGCTGAGGGAAGTGGGATTGTTTAGTCTGCAGAGGAGAAGAATGAGGGGGGATTGGATAGCTGCCTTCAACTACCTGGAAGGGGGTTCCAAAGAGGATGGATCTAGACTGTT
>NC_133770.1:640061-642761 GCF_003597395.2 Chelonoidis abingdonii
CCCAGCCTTGGGCTGTGACTGCCCTGTTTGAGCAATTGGTCCTGAATTGGCACTCTCAGTTGGGTCCCGCCAGAACCCCCTCATCACAAATGTGGTTCTGTTAGCAGGGGCCAACATGAGCCCGCTCTGGGTCTGGAGAACAGGCTGCACTGGCTGGGATCAGTGGAGGTGTGTGGCATGAGCTAACGGGTCTTTTCTTAGCAATGTCCTGTGTCACTTGGCCCCATGGCGTGCTATCTGCCACCTCTTCTTCCTTCAATGTCATTGTCCCCCACAGCGAGCAGCAGTGTGCCGAGGAAACAGGTTTTCCCTTTTCTTTGTTAATTCTCCCCTCATTACATTTGAAATTCCACAATCAGTGTGCACTGTAATTGTCGAATTTGATGCTAATGATTAATGAATTAAACATGGATCCATCAATTAGTCCTCAGAGAATAATTCTGCATAAAGCAGCGGATAATGTAATTACAGTAACAAAGATAATGAGATGTTAACATCGACGGAGCCCGACGTGACATGATCACAGCAGGCTCAGCAACCCCAGCCTGGGGGAGCCAATCCCTCGCTCAGCAGAGAGGGAGCCGCAGGGGCAGTGCACACACCTCATCATCCTGCCCAGAGGGGGAAGGGCAAGGCTCCATCTCCTTAGGGACCAGAGGCCAGGCAGTGGAAAGGACAGGCTGGCTTTCCCCCACTTGCACTGGTACAAATATGCCCCAGACTCTGCATTCTGGAGGTGACAAGGAAACGTGCATTAGGGCTGCCCCCAAGCACTGCTGCCACCTGCTTGGGCTACCAGGGACGCCCCCCAGCAGTGGCTCCCTGTCTCTGCAAAGCGTCTTACAGGCCCCCCTCATTCCAATGGGCCCTGCACATGGGGCCCCGACTCACAGCCTGACCCTGCTTCCAGAGGCAAGCACATGGGTGAGTGAGTTCCCCAACGGCCCCCCTCGCTCTAGAAGAAATACTGCAGCGGGCAGGCAAGAAGAGCTCATACTACAGGAGACCATCCAATTCCTCCCCTGGGGGCTGGGCAGCATCAAGCCTAGAGTCTGTTCTCCCTTTCATGTGATCACAGTGCCTACGCTCCCCTGGGAGAGGATTCCCCAGCAGGAGCCATGTCCTGGCCAGGCACCTGCCCTGAGATTCAGCCTCAGCCTCCTCTCTGCTGCTAACCCCCCAGCATCCCACCATTAATAATCCCCACGTGGGACATTCAGCCCTCAGGAGTCTGCAGATCCTGCACCTTAGTCATTGCTGAGCTAAGGCAGAGAAATCTCAGCCTCAGAGTCTTCCTGCCCTCACCCCTCCGGCTCCCTGGGCATTTGCATTATTCTGGTTATAGATTTGTAGATTTGAAAGCCAGAAGGGACCATTCTGACCATCCTGCATGACAAAGGACAGAGACAACTTCTGGTGATAACTTCTGGTTGAGCTTTGCACTGGTCTTCAAGGCTGAGGATGTGAGAGGGATACCCAAACCTGAGCCATTCTTGTTAGGTGACAAATCTAAGGGACTGTCCCAGATTGAGGTGTCCCAATAGAGGTTTGGGAACAAATTGATCAATTGAACAGCAATAAGTCACCAGGACCAGATGGGATTCACCTGGGAGTTCTCAAGGAGCTCAGACATGGAATTGCAGAACCACTAACTGTGGTATGTAACCCATCATTTAAATCAGCTCCTGTACCAGATGACTAGAGGAGACCTAGTGTGATGCCAATTTTTACAAAAGGCTGCAGAGATGATCCTGGCAGTTATAGGCCAGTAAGACTAATTTCAGTGCTGGGCAAATTGGTTGAAACTATAGTAACAAACAGAATTATGAAGACACATAGGCCTGGTCTACACTAGGAAATTAGGTCTGTGACATTACTGACATAACCTGTAGCTGTATAGATCATTGTTGCACCCACTGTTATATATTTGCAGCAAATATTGTACAGGGGCTGTCGTGTGAGGTGTCTATAAAAAGGTTTGATTTGCTGGTTATGATTATACTATATAGCCGCTGAAGTTGTGAATATTGGCTATGTACTTGTATCTCAATGTGTTTGCTTCCAAGGAATCTCAGTGAAGCATTTGGGAAGCTTCTTGAGAAAGAACAATTCTCCGTAAGTGCCCAACTGACACTGAACTTTGGGAGAAGCCAATCCACATCTGAGCTTTCCTGGGAATGTTCAAACTAACATGCAAACATTGGCATCGGCCTGTAAAGAACTAAGTCATGCAGGGACATGGGGCTTGCCTATGTGACTCCAGGCTCCATCTTGCTGCTGTGATTTCCACAGTAAGAATGGAGTGGGGTGTCCTTCTGCATGGAGAGGATATAAAAGGCCCTGGAAACCCCTCCATGTTGTCTTCAATCCTGCTTCTTCCTTCTGGAGGAACCTTGCTACAAACTGAAGCTCTGAACAAAGGACTGAATGACCCATCCCAGCTGGGGACGTTCCAGAGACTTGATTTGAACCTGCAGCTTATTCCATCACTGCTACAAGCCTGAACTAAGAACTCTGCCATCACTGGATGTAATTGATTCCATTTAACCAATTCTAGCTCTCATCTCTAGCTTTTTCCTTTTATGAATAAACCTTTAGATTTTAGATTCTAAAGGATTGGCAACAGCGTGATTTGTGGGTAAGATCTGATGTGTATATTGACCTGGGTCTGGGGCTTGGTCCTTTGGGATCGAGAGAACC
>NC_133770.1:651914-745529 GCF_003597395.2 Chelonoidis abingdonii
GGGGTAGGGGACGGGCTAACCCGCGATCCCTACTAACTAATTACAAACAACTAAAGAACGAAAACTAACTACTAACTACTATTTAAAGTTCAACTATATACAAATTCAAGAGGATACGAGTGAATGCTAGGGAGGTGGAGAACAGATAATCTGAGCTCCACAGTTCCAACGACCGACACGGGCGGTAAGAAGGAACTGAGGAGCGGTCGGGCCGGCAGGGGTATATATCAGGCGCCATGGCGGCGCCACTCCAGGGGGCGCCCAGCCGGCCCACCGAATGTTGCTAGGGTAAAAGTCTCCGATGAACATGCACGCGGTGCGCGCACACCTACTGGAATGGATATGAGCAAGCACTCGAAGAACTCTGAGTTCTACTGTAGTCTCATTGCTCCCTTGTTCCCATCTGTGTCTCTGTCACCAGCTATTGTCTCTGACCCTGTTGCTTGGATTGCAAACCCTTTGGGCAGGGACTGGTTTGTTCTGTGTGGGGGCCTATGAGGTGCTGCCACAATACAAAGAAATACATATTAATTAAAGGTACTGTCACCTCCCTGCTCCTATTCACGGTTCTCCGCTTATACTTATGGACTCAACTAGCCCTTAGCTACAGCATCACACTGGGGACTCATGTTCAGCTGCTTTCCACATGAGCCTAATGTCGTTCTCAGAGTCGCTTGTCTCCAAAATAGTCTCCCATCCTCTAAGTGTGACCTGCATTCTTGGCTCTCAAGACCTATGACCTTCTGCTCTAAACTCTCTGCAGATGTTCAGTACCTTGCTGGGATTTGCTGAATCCTGTGATTAGTGAGGAAATGGGGTTCTGTGCTGAGGAAGGGGGAGCGGGGTCTGGGTCATTGGGAGGCAGGGCTGGGATTCTAGGTTGGGGCACGTCCTGTCAGACCCAGGTAAAATTCCCTTTTTGTCCAGTCTGCACGTCCAGTAGAAGCTGTCTCTCCCAGGTGCCTGGCACCTGCCTCCGCCCCTCATGCCAGGAACAAGCAGAGGCGGCAGGCTAGGGGATGAGAGGGGAACCAGGCTCTGTGAAGTGCAGGGGCAGGACCAGGAAGATGTTGGCCTGCTGGTTGGGGGTGGACCTGTCTTCTCTCAATTGGCTCTCATGTGTGAAGAGGAGTGTGGAGAGAAACTGGCTCTGACTGGGGAGAGGAGCTGTAAACACGCTCCCTCCACTCAGTGCCCGGCAATATGTTCTCCGCCAGTTCAAATCCGCATGGCAGCAGCTCCTCCTGCAGCCAGTGAAATCTGAAATACTATCTCATACCCAGGACCACCATTGCACACCCCACTGCTGCATTTGCCAGTCCAAACACAACTCTGCCTGCCTGGCACCCTTGTCTCTGCTCAGTGCTGCTGATTGTTCATTTTGGGAGTGTTCACTTTATTTGAGCAACTCACGTGTTATGTGCCCCTCGGGAGGTTTCGGGGGCCTGATTTTCCCACGTGCTGAGTACCTGCACTTCCAGCTGAAGTCAATGGGAGCTGCCAGTGGGCAGTGCCTCTGAAAAACAGGACCCGGGTGCCTTTAGTTGAGCACCCAAAATTAGCAGACACTTGTGAAGATTTGGTCCCCGGGCCGGTGCAACCATTTAGGCGACTAGAGTGCTAGGATTTGGGGGGCGCCATTTTCTTCGGCAGTGACCACGGCAGCCGGATCTTTGGCTGCCCCAGTCGCCACTGGCGTTTAGGCAGAGGGAGCTGGGGCAGGGGAGTGTGGGGAGCGCTGCCTGCAGCAAGTAAGGGGGGTGGGGGTGGCATGCAGGGAAACTCCCTGCCCCAACTCACTCCAGCCCCGCCTCCTCCCTGAGCACGCCGTGGCCACTTCATTTCTCCCGCTTCCCAGGCTTGCGGCGCTTAAGCTGATTGGCGCCACAAGCCTGGGAGGCAGGAGAAGTGAAGCAGCCACGACGTGCTCGGGGAGGAGGCGGAGCAGGGGTGAGCTGCTTCACTTCTCCCACCTCCCAGGCTTGTGGTGCCAATCAGCTTAGGCGCCGCAAGCCTGGGAGATGGGAGAAGTGAAGTGGCCACGGTGTGCTCAGGGTGGAGGCGGAGCAGGGGTGAGCTGGGGTGGAGGGGGTGCCTCAGGGCGGAAGGGGGGTGGGAGCTGCCGCTATGAGGGTGCCTCAGAGAGGAGGGGGGCAGCTGCTGCGGGGGGGTGGCCTGAGGGCGAGGGGGGAGGTGGGGCGCCTCAGGGCGCAGGTGCTGGGGGGGCAAGGGCGCAAGGTGGAAGTTTCGCCTAGGTCGCGAAACAACCTTGCACCGGCCCTGTTTGGTCCATTAATATTTGTTCTGTTATTTTCCTAGAGACACGGGCAGTAACTACCAGGAACACTCATCTTTCCTTTCTGTGAAGACTGGTACCACATTTTCTTTTTCTGATTCCTTCAGGAATCTCTCCCCGTCTCAGGACTTATAAAGAATTACTGACAATGGTTTAAGAAAGTTAATTAGGAATAAACTGTCAGTTTCCAATATGGCAAAAGGTTCACGGTGGAGATCTGCTAGGGTCCACACTATGACCAATGTTATATATTAAAGATCTGGAAAAACGGGTGAAGAGTGAGGGGGCAAAATCCCAGAAAAAATAATTCTTTAGATTAGTCAGGGCTAGAAATGTTTGGGAATTTCAGAAGGACTAGCCAAGGTAGGGGAATGGGCAGCACACCAGGAGGTGGCATTCCCAGCTGATCGGTGCAGGGTAATGCACACTGGAAGGAATCTTTTATATTTCTTGTACACATTCTGGGTTTTAAATTAGCAGAAGACAAGACCTCCAGTGCTTACTGTGCTATGATAGGC
Organism: Chelonoidis abingdonii; assembly: GCF_003597395.2. NCBI lineage: Eukaryota > Metazoa > Chordata > Testudines > Testudinidae > Chelonoidis > Chelonoidis abingdonii. Next base: position 654,729 of record NC_133770.1, read on the forward strand.
TTGTCTTACGGCTATCTCATTCTTGAGATAATAGTAAAACTCATAGTGAGCTGGTAAAGAACCCTAAAAATATCCTAATGCTGTTATATATTTTTACTTACTATTTGTGTTCCCGCAGGGCCCCGGAGCCCAGTCAGGGAGCAGGACCCCACTGTGCCAGGCCCTGCACAGACAGAACAAAGAGAGGGGCTCTGTCCCAAGGAGCTGACAGTCTGAGTACAAGACAAGAGACACCAGACAGAGGAGCACAAAGCAATAACACTGGCCAGCCTGAGGCACCAGCAGCCTCGCTGCTACGAAGCTGTTTGCCGGTATTGTGCCAAAGGAGACTTTGGAGTCAATAATTAAATGGTGCGGCCTCCTCTGGGCCCTGACCCACACTGGTGATCCCAGGTCTCACACTGGGGAGGGGACAGAGGCGAACGAAGAGGATTACTGGAGACCTGAGGAATTTATTCAAGGCAGCACAGGAACTGGGCTCGGGCTACCCAAGACTATCTGTTATAAGATCGTGTTGTCAGTTATTTATAACTTTGCCAGGGCTTCCATGGTTCAGGCTGAAATTTTCCATGCCAGGGGATTGCTTCAGGTTGAATTTTACTGGGATGTTTCATCTAAAAGGGACCAGCCATTTCCAAGAACACAATCTATTTCCCCAACCTTGTAGGAAATGGCTGAGCCGTTTGGAGCAGTGACTTGGAATGTGACGGGGAGGTGAGGTAGTCGCCCGGGTCTCCAAGAGATGCCTTTAGATGCATCTGTGAAAATTTGCCCAAATTGAGCAAGTTATCACTTTCTGGAAAAAAAATCTCAGTTTGCACATGCTCAGTAAAGACTTGGGAGTTTGGCAACTAAAGTTTCTGATTATTCATCTGATCTCAGTGTGCTCCAGCCCCCGACAGCTCCAACATGTGACCAGCCTGCGCATGCGCTGTCCCCCAGAGAGACTGAGCAAATTGCAGCTCAGGGCAGCCGTGGCTGAGTAGCACTTCTCCTGCAATTGCTCCTCCAAGCTGCAGAAAGCCCCTGTGGTGCTGGGCCCAGGAACAGAGCAGGGAGCCTGTCCCCTGGGCACTCAATGACCCCACTGAGCCAGCAGCTCAGGGCGTGCAGAGACGAGCTGATGGAGATGCAGGAGGCTAGGAGCAGAGGTGAGTTGGGAAGGGGGTAGGAGCAAGGAGGAGCCATGGGAGCAAAGAAGGGTGGATGTAGGCAGGAGCATGAGACAGGACAAGAGAGGAGAGGAGCAGAGAAGGGAGGACGAAGGCAGGAGTAGGGGATGGGACAGGACAGGAGCAGAGAAGGGCGGACGTAGGCAGGAGGAGAGGATGGGGCAGGAAAAGGGCAGAGAAGGGTGGACGTAGGCAGGAGGAGAGGACGGGGCAGGAAAAGGGCAGAGAAGGGTGGACAAAGGCAGCAGGGGATGGGGCAGGAGAGGGGCAGAGAAGGGAGGACCTAGGCAGGGGCAGGAGATGGGGCAGGAGAGGGTGGACGTAGGTAGGAGAAGAGGACGGGGCAGGAAAAGGGCAGAGAAGGGTGGACGTAGGTAGGAGAAGAGGACGGGGCAGGAAAAGGGCAGAGAAGGGCGGACGTAGGCAGCAGGGGACAGGGCAGGAGAGAAGCAGAGAAGGGAGAACCTAGGCAGGGGCAGGAGAGGAGCACAGAAGGGTGGACATAGGGAGGGGCAGGAGAGGAGCAGAGAAGGGTGGATGTAGGTAGGAGAGGATGGGGCAGGAAAAGGGCAGAGAAGGGTGGACGTAGGCAGCAGGGGACAGGGCAGGAGAGGAGCAGAGAAGGGAGGATCTAGGCAGGGGCAGGAGAGGAGCAGAGAAGGGTGGACGTGGGGGGGGGAGAGAAGCAGAGAAGGGTGGACGTAGGTAGGAGGAGAGGATGGGGCAGGAAAAGGGCAGAGAAGGGTGGACAAAGGCAGCAGGGGATGGGGCAGGAGAGGGGCAGAGAAGGGATGACCTAGGCACGGGCAGGAGATGGGGCAGGAGAGGAGCAGAGAAGGGTGGACGTAGGTAGGAGAAGAGGACGGGGTAGAAAAAGGGCAGAGAAGGGCGGACGTAGGCAGCAGGGGACGGGGCAGAAGAGGAACAGGGTTGGGGATAAGTGAAGCAGTGTGGGACCAGGGGTGCAGGAGCAGAAGGGGACAGAGAATTAACTTTATAAACACTACAATTCTCTGCCCTACAGAACCTGGCATTTCACCTGTTTTTTCTGTGTCTCAGCTTTCGTTTGGGGTCTGGTAAAAGGCTGAGGCGCCATGGGCAAAGTGTGAGTCTTCTTCTCTTATCAGTTAATCTGTAGCTTGAGCAGCACGGGACTGTGTCGTGTATCTAAAGGTCTGAACCCTGCAGACCATCCACACAGGGTTAACACACTAACTTATGCACACGGGCTTCACACCTTTAGTTAATGGGCGTGCACTCTCCTTAGTCCCCATGTAGACAGCGAGCTGGTGCTCGCTTGCTGAAAAGCCTCCCCTGCTTCTGCTGCTTTCCTGCCACCTGGCCCTGAGCCCCTCCCATTCCCAGCTCACCAGGCCCCACCCCATCGGAGTCCACCCTAAACACTTGTATTGCTTTGCTTGTTGTAGTCGAGTTCCTTCCCTCCTCCCCTCGGGCACGCTGCATGCACCATCCTGTCTCTCTGGGGTGCAGCTGGTACTGCTAGGACTCTGGATGAGGAACTGGCTCATTCTGGGTCTTGTCAGCACTGAACTAATAATGCCTTTCCCCAGCGAACTTGACACTGAAGAATGTGATGAGCTACCAAAGGCTGCACATCCTGCAAACGCTGGCAGCTCGAGCCGATTGGGCTTTTTTGACAAAATAGTTTTTCATTGAAAAGTAACAATTTATGAAAACCAAATGTTTTTCTGGAAATGTATGGGCTCCAAAGAAACATTTGTCAGGAAGGTTTTTTGGTCCAGGACGGACTTTGTGATCGAAACGAGATAGAGAGACCCCAGACTAGCCAGTTGGGTAGAGAATTGTTCTCTCTCTCTAGCCCAATGAATATGTAATTATTTATACCAAATGGAAGAGCTCCAGCAGGAGGCTGAGAGGGAGAGAAAGACACTGACTCTACAGCCCTGTGCTCATTGCCAGGGATCGCTAAGTGCTAACTAGCCCCAGAATGTGCTAGTTCCTTACCCGGAGGCCTGGCATTCACCTGGGAGATGGGAGAGCCAGGTTCATGGCCCAAATCATCCTGATTCAGAGACGGGAAATGTTCCAAAGCCGGGACTTGTCTCCCACATCCTCAGTGAGTGACCTCACTGCTGGGAAGTCTGAGGTGCACCTCTGTCCCCTCCCTCCACTTCTGAAAGGTCTCCGATTCATTCCAATGCAGAATCACCAGGACTTTCAAAACCTCACCATTTTTTTGCAACACAGAATTTTTCTTTCCAGCTAGTCCTACTCACCCACCACTACGTCCCCTTCCGGCCAGGCAGCTGACCGTCCTCCCAGGGTGTGGCTCTGCCCATCCTCAGAGCAGGGCTGCCTCCCCACCCCACTCCTTCTTCCACCTGCAGGCAGGCGCCTTTAAAGTGATCGTGTTCCCAGACATGAAGGGGGGACCTCAACTCCCCTCATCTGTGGCCCGACAGTTCCACAAGCTGAGCTCTGCAGGGCAGTAGCTCCCTCTCTGGAGACGCACTGGCAGTGGGAGCCCCTGCACAGCCCAGTCCCAGCGCTGTGCAGCACCAGGCTGGCTGGGCAGCTCCGCATGGCACTGTCATTTCGGAGGCTGAGATGATTTAAGGCTCCCTTGGCTGGCAGTGAAGGGGAAAGAGGTGACAAGGACATGCCTGGAGCAGATTTGAGAGGTAGCTGTGGATGGTGGAGAGCTCAGAACTTTCTCAAATTTCCTGTGGTCTGACGGCTCCCAGGCTTCCCTAGAGGGCATGGTCTGGGGTATGTCTGAGCAAAACAGGTCAGCTAGTTTTCAGTTTCACACCAAAAGCGAAAAACAACAACCCCTTTTCTAACCTGCTCCAGTCCCAGGGGTGGGGATTTGCTTGCTAGGCCAGTTTGCCTTGTTCAGCGTAACCCTTTCTGTGATGAAATGCAAACTGGGTGAGTTAACATAGGACAGCAACCCTCACTTCGGGAAATTCCTGACTCGATTGCTCACCCTTAATGCTTCATTCAAACTAGTTATCTGCATTTAATTAGATATTAAAAACTGTTAACAGACCTTACACTTGGCCTCAGCAATGGGCTTGTCCCTGGTTGGATTCTCTACTCTCTGTATCATTCCATACAAAAACCCCAAACAAATCGATATCAAAAGAACATTAGGGTTGCAAAGTCGAGCACTCAGAGAATAGGAATGCACAGGCTGTCCTGTCACAAGCTCCAGCTCTGGGGGCCAACGAGCATACTCAATGTGGAAGGAACGTTCAAGAGATTGTATCAGCAAGCTTCTAACAAGCTCTACTGAGTATGTGCAAATGCAGTGTACAGGGGTTTATAATGCTGCCAAATTTGAACACATTTGCATGGGAATTACAAGAGACGCCTCTCTAACCCCAGGGCTATTCCCTGGCTACATTTCAAGTTCCTGTTCTACGCCCCAAGGGGCTGAAGCTCTTCAGGTGGAAAAAATTCTTCAGCATTGGCAAAGCTAATGGTAAATCATTTTTGCTTAAATGTTTAAAAATTCAGGCTCAGGAAGAAGTCCAACATGGAATATTTCATCCCAAAGGGTTCAAGTTTGGCAATGTTATATGCAGCTGAAAATAGGGGCTTATAATGGAAAATGTTATTCCACCTTAACTAGAGGCATTTCTACCAGCTCTGACTATAAATTGTCCTCTTTGTAACCTTTTTGACGGTCTATGTTCAGGTTTTTCCCCAAAAAACATATTGAGGTAAAGTCACCCATGAGTCAGTGTCCTGCAGTTTCTAAGGATTTATTGTTCTCTCCCCATTGAATCTGAGGAGTTGAGGTGGCCTGGAGCAGATGTGTCTGACATTTCTTCATTACCCTTAGCCCTCCCAATGGTTTCTCCTACAACCACTTCCTCCCACTCTGCCCTCAGTGTCCAGGCTCCCCCACCCCCTGCCTGATGGGCAAGACCACCACCATCTCCTCCTTCACCTGTCATAACATCCCCGAGAAACCAGCCCATGAAGCTGGCTGGGCGCAGGAGCCACTGATATAACAGCTGTCCCTATTGTCCCTTGGGGATTGTGCCTGGAGCCATCAGCAGAGTACCCAGATGTAGGGTGGGAGGGCGATTTCTGCTTCTCTTCTTAGCTCTTGGGCAGGGACTGTGTCTCCTCTTAATGTGAATGGCACATGGGCAGTGCTCAGCCCACCAGGCCCCAGCAATGCCCTAGGTCAGAATCTCCTCTCAGCGACACTCAAGTTCTTGTGGCTCCGTCTCCCAGGCTCCTGGCAAGTCTGGACACAGGATTCAGCATGTTGGAGTCACTCAGCCGTAATCTGTTTGAAAACTTCCCTCCAGCTCTGACTGAGAGCACCTGCTGGAGTCATGAAGTTCAGCAAGACCAATGGCTCTCAAATTTTGTACTGGTGACACTGCGAGCCTCTGAGTGCGACCCCCCCTTATCAATTAAAAATACTTTTTGAATATTTAACTCATTATAAATGCTGGAGGCAAAGCAGGGTTTGGGGTGGAGGCTGACAGCTCGCAACTCCCCATGTAATGACCTTGCGACCCCCTGAGGGGTCCCAACCTCCAGTTTGAGAATCCCTGCACTAGACCCTAGGAAACTTCTCATTCCCTCCACCCTAAAGTCTCCTAAAGGGACACCAATCAATGACAATCCACTTGTCTGAAAATCTGGGACTTGCTCTTGTCCCGTAACTCTCCAACCACTGCCGCTGAGACTGACTATGGAGAAGCTTTCACATGCTTGATAATCTCTTTCTTTATGCATTTGCCAGCACTCTGTGCGTCGGATAGTTCCCTGTCTGCCTGGCAGACCAGTCAGTCACCGGGGCTTCCATGGCAACAGAGGGGAAACGTTTTCTAAAAACAGGAAAATGTGACTGGAAAGCCACAAAGACGGCAGGGGCCTGAGAGGCAAGTGTTTCAGCCCCGTCCCATCCCCAGAAGGGAAGCCAGCTGTCCCTGCCCAAACAGGGTGCTCATCTCGGCCCGTGCAGACATGGGGTCCCTGTGTAAAAGACACTAGTGAAAGCAGCGGGAGGAGCAGAAAACACCAGAACCACTCGTGCACTGTCTGTTTGTGACTTAGCCGCTCAGCCTGGGCGAGAGCCTCCTCCTCTCCTTACCTGGGCCTCCTGGGAACTGCATGCTGCTCCGCTCCTTGGCAAGCCCGTTGGTTTTGGGGCTGGCGCTGGGGGCTGGCGCCGTCGTTGCCCTGGGGAGCCGCTTGCCCGGCACCTTCACTGTTGTTCTCAGCAGATCTATTTCCTTGCCATGGATGTTCTGCATGTAATCCTACAGCAGAGAGACAGCAGGTTCAGGCTCAGCGCAAGCCTCTCCGCCTCCCTCTGCTCACAGGCTCTGCCAGCCGGCCACCAAGCAACATGGAGTGTTTCAGAGCTCCGGATTCACTTTCCCATTACAGCTCAAACACCCCAGGCTCCTCCTGTGCTTCCCTGCGCTACCAGTGAGAGGCTCCTTGTCCTGTTCCCAGGGCCAGCCACTGCCTGACATGAATAATGCCATCCCTGAGCTAGCCAGCCCTCTCCCAACCTGGGGCAGGGTTAGAACTCAGTGCCCACAACCCAGGTCCCTTTGTCAGAGCACAGGTAGTGATGCTGAGCTCCGGGAACAGCGGCAGTCCCATCCTTCCTTCCTGTAGCCTATGGAACATGGAGCTGGAAAATCTCTCCCAGATCCCAGCTCCTGGGATCCAAACACAGAGAGCTCCCTGTGGTACATTCGCCAGAACGACTTTCAATGACTCTAGACTCTGGGCGTCCACCTCTTCTCTTGGGAAACCATGACAGCAACTGGCACATCTCACCCATAGACTGCAAGTACGAGCCACCCTGAGAGACACACTTCGCTCTTTCAGCCTCTCCCCATAACTCAGTCCCCCAAGCAAGTCCCTCCAATCTGGGACTGATGTCCCCAGAAATACATGCACGAGTCCACGTGTGATCCCCTCACAGAAAGGGGGCGTCCCTCCTGCTCTGGGACACAGGCCTCAGACTGAGAGCAGGGGAGGAAGGGAAGGCTACAGAGAGGGGCTGTCCCCTCCCTGCTCTGGGACCTCAGGCAGCTCTGCACAGCATCCCCTCCCTGGGGGCTTGCTCTGTAGGTGGCAGAGGAGGGACAGCAGCTGGCTAGGACGAAGCTGCAGCTGCAGTTCTCTGTTCTGCAGGAAAGCTTGGGTTTGCTCCAGTTCACAAGGAGGTCACCAAAAAGATTAAGTCAGAGTTGGTCCCTGTGTAAATCCTCTGCTTCTAAACTCAGTAAGATAGAGCAATGAATAAGCCCAACCTAGGAGCCTCGGCTCCTCTGACCGCCCCCTGGCTTAAAGTGGCAGGTGGAGGAGGGTTGTATGGGTCACACTTCCATAGCCTCCAGGTCATGATCTGCAAGGACCACCGCTGCTGGGCTGGCTCAGCCAGTCTGCACGGACCTCCCTCGCTCTGACAGTGCCTCACCCCGGGGCCTAGCTCCCAGCCCAGCAGAGAACGGCCACAGCACTTCACATTGCACACCATTCCCAGGCACTGGAGTCCTAGGGGCCTTGACTCAAGCCGAGCAGAGCGCCCAAGCCCACAGACACCCTGGGGTGTCCCAAGCGTTCCACAGCTGTACAGCCTCATTCCCAGCTTCTCCAAGCAGCACTGGGGCTGAGTGGGGAAATCGGAGAAGTCCCTGGGCAGGGAATCTCAGAGGGGCTGAAGGATTTTCCCTAGCTCAGCACAAACGCTGTGCTAGCCGTCTGCCTGCCGGAGAGAGCGGTCACCAGCACGCTGCTTTTATTACATGCTATAAAAGAGCAATTTCTTCCCCAAGCCTCCTCACTAATTACCCAGCCAGTTCTCTCATTTCATTTTATTACTGGAATTAACAACGAGTTCAAAGCGTGGAAAGCTATTAAGATGTGTGATTAAGCCACATTCAATTAGTTTCTACAAACAATTTAATTGATGTTGCAGATAGAATTAACAGAAGGTGATTGTGTGAATGGCTCCACTGGCTGCAAAATGGGAGATGCTTTCTCTCTGGCGCTGCTTTGTGCAGCCTGGCCGGGCCGGGCCGTGTGCTTTCCCCAGGAGCAGAGACACTTGCTCTCCAAGGCTTTGGGAAAGTGACTTGAAATTGCCTTGGCCTTTCCATGAAATTTGCTCTTTTCCTCGCATGGAACAAACTCAGACACCAAAGAAGGGAAAAGAGGCCAAGGGAATGTGGACAACTGCGCCAGAGACCTGCGGCCCTGGGACTCGGCCTGCAGAGCCCTGCTGTCTGCAGCATCAGCTGCTGCTCTCAGCTCCAGATCAGGACACCCCATCTGCACAATGCCCAAAGCTGCTGAAAACTCAGAGTCAATGAACACAGATTCCAGGGAAAGCAACAAGAGGAGACACCAGCTGTGGGCTGCAAGACAAGACTCTGCTTGAGCTCCAGGGAGATAGCAGCAGATCCAGGCTACCAAGGGTTACCTGACCAGTACAACCAAGGGGGTAAAGGACACTTAACTCCAGGGTTGAACAAGGTCGTATGGGAGCATCATTGCAAGAACTACAAGTCTAATCCCGGGAGACAGTGAGGAGTCTAGGGAAAGGCGGGGAGGGGGGCTTTTCCACTGCTGGGGCTGGAGGTGCCAAGGGCTCAACTTGCTGATCAACGAATCCCAGTAAAACCAAATCATAGAATATGAGGGCTGGAAGGGACCTCAGGAGGTCATCTAGTCCAACCCCCTGCTCAAAAGCAGGACCAATCCCAATTAAATCATCCCAGATAGGGCTTTGTCAAGCTGGGACTTAAAAACCTCTAAGGAAGGAGATTCCACCACCTCCCTAGGGATCCCATTCCAGTGCTTCACCACCCTCCTAGTGAAAAAGTGTTTCCTAATATCCAACCTAAACCTCCCCCACTGCAACTTGAGACCATTGCTCCTTGTTCTGTCATCTGGTACCACTGAGAACAGTCTAGATCCATCCTCTTTGGAACCCCCTTTCAGGTAGTTGAAAGCAGCTATCAAATCCCCCCTCATTCTTCTCTTCTGCAGACTAAACAATCCCAGTTCCCTCAGCCTCTCCTCATAAGTCACGTGCCCCAACGCTCTAATCTTTTTTGTTGCCCTTCGCTGGACTCTTTCCAATTTGTCCACATCTGTAGGGGGGGGACCAAAACTGGACACGATACTTCAGATGTTCCCTCACCAATGCCGAACAGAGTGGAATAATCACTTCCCACGATCCGCTGGCAATGCTTCTACTAATACAGTCCAATATGCCGTTGGCCTTCTTGGCAACAAGGTCACACTGCTGACTCATATACAGCTTCTCCTCCACTGTAACCCCTAGGTCCTTTTCTGCAGAACTGCTGCTTAGCCACTCGGTTCCCAGCCTGCAGCAGTGTATGGGATTCTGCTGTCCTAAGCGCAGGACACTGCACTTGTCCTTGTTGAACCTCATCAGATTTCTTTTGGCCCAATCCTCCAATTTGTCCAGGTCACTCTGGACCCTATCCCTACCCTCCAGCTCAGTGTCATCCGCAAATTGGCTGAGGGTGCAATCCATCCTATCATCCAGATCATTAATAAAGATGTTGAACAAAACTGGCCCCAGGACCGAGCTCTGGGGCACTCTCGTTGAGCCCGACGATCTAGCCAGTTTTCTATCCACCTTATAGTCCATTCATCCACCTCATACTTCTTTAACTTGCTGGCAAGAATACTGTGGGAGATCGTATCAAAAGCTTTGCTAAAGTCAAGGAATAACAAGTCCACTGCTTTCCCCTCATCCGCAGAGCCAGTTATCTCATCAGAGAAGGCAATCAGGTTGATCGGGCATGCCTTGCCCTTGGTGAATCTATGTTGACTGTTCCTGACTACCTTCCTCTCCTCCCAGTGCTTCAAAATGGATTCTGGAGGACCTGCTCCATGATTTTTCCAGGGACTGAGGTGAGACTGACTGGTCTGTGGTTTCCCGGGTTCTCCTCCTTCCCTTTCTTAAAGACGGGCGCTACATTAGCCTTTTTCCAGTCATTAGGGACCTCCCCCGATCACCATGAGTTTTCAAAGATAATGGCCAATGGCGCTGCAATCACATGAGCCAACTCCTTTAGCACCTCGGATGCAGCACATCCAGCCCCGTGGATTTGTGCTCATCCAGCTTTTCTAAATAGTCCCGAACCACTTCTTTCTCCACAGAGGGCTGCTTACCTCCTCTCCATACTGTGCTGCCCAGTGCAGCAGTCTGGGAGCTGACCTTGTCTGTGAAGACCGAGGCAAAAAAGCATTGAGTACATTAGCTTTTTCCACATCCTCTGTCACTAAGTTGCCTCCCCCATTCAGTAAGGGGCCCACACTTTCCCTAACCTTCTTGTTGCTAACTTACCTGTAGAAACCCTTCTTGTTGCCCTTCACATCCCTTGTTATCTGCAACTCCAGTTGTGCTTTGGCCTTCCAGATTACACCCCTGCATGCTGGAGCAATATTTTTATACTCCTCCCTAATCATCTGTCCAAATTTCCACTTCTTGTAAGCTTCCTTTCTGAGTTTAAGTTCACCAAAGATTTCACTGTTGAGCCAAGCTGGTCGGTCGCCTGCCATATTTGCTATTCTTTCTGCACATCGGGATGGTTTGTTCTGTGCCCTCAATAAGGATTCTTTAAAATACAGCCAGCTCTCATGGACTCCTTTCCCCTTCATATTAGCCTCCCAGGGGATCCTGCCCATTAGTTCCCTGAGGGAATCAAAGTTACTTTTCTCAAGTCCAGGGTACTGCTACTCTCCTGTCTGTGTGCCTGCTGGACCCATGCTGCTGCTGCAGCCCCGGTGATCCTTGCTTTGGAATATGGCCCTCACTAGTCAGCCAGGCTGTTCTAGTGTCACATTCTCGCCTCAGGGCGCCCCTCAAGGACCCAAGGGAATGCCCGCTAGCGCTCTCCTCAGAAGTAGCTATGCACTCCCTGCACGGCAGTGGCTCCTGCTGTGCTCCCAAGTGGTGAGGACAGCCTGTGACCCCCCCCTCCCCCCCGGCAGGGCTCCCTTCCCCTCCCTGTGTCGTGTGGCTCCAGGTGGCCCCTGGCCCCAGAGCAGAGTTCCCACAGCAGGAGTCAGGCCAGCTGCAAGGGGCACTCGGCCATTCAGGCCTGCCCACAGCCCACCAACACTCAAGTCTGCCAGCCTTCCGGAAGCAACACAACGTCGAAGTGTCCAGTGCAGCTCTTGGCACCTGGGGAAGACAGTGTCTGGGTGGGGAGGAGACAGATGCCCTTTGCCCTGCAGAAAGCTGGGGGGTCAGAGAGGGCTACCAGCATGTGCATGCCAGGCAGGCCTTATCACTCCTCACTTTACTTCCCTGCTCAGCGTGTCAGTGGAAAGGCATGTAGAGGAGGCGATGCCTTCGGCATGTAGTTCCCTGGGTATCCAGCCGCACTGGGCGAAGGGCCCAGGGTGCTGGTGCTGGGCAGTACCGTAATGTCACACAATGACGGCGAGGGACATCCTAAGGAGTTCCTCCACCCTCAGCAGTGGGAGCCGACCGAGGTAATAAGGGCCAGCTCTGACCTCAGTGTAAAGGTGGTGCACGGGCGCGCGCGCACTCACAGGGTGGGTGCACGCACACACACACGGGACACACGTATGCACACACACAGGGCACACACATGCACACACACGGGGCACACGTACACACAGGGCACATGCACGCACACATACACGGGGTGCATGCATGCGCACTCATATGGGGCACACACATGCACACACACACAGGGCACACACACGGGGCACACGCATGCACATACATGGGGCACACGCATGGGGCACACGCATGTGCACACACACGGGGCACGCACGTGCACACCCTCTCTCTAGGCAATGGCAGCTCCCCCCGCAGTCTCCAGGGTCCAAGGCTATGGAAGGGAGAATGCAGGAGGGAGTCAGGGAGTGGAGACTGGGGCAGAGACCCGGGGGTTGGAAAAGGAGTCGGATGGCACAGCTGAGCTAGGAGGAGAACAGGGTTTACAGTCCCATGGCTTCACGCAACGGGATGAGAGGTGGCGCTCCGAGGTGAGCTGCTGCAGGACAGGGCACAGAGAGTGGACGGGGCACACAGGTTCCAGGAGCTGAGGAGCAGAGGGATGAAGCTCTGGGCATTAGAACACTTGGGGGCCGAGGGATTCAGGGCTCTGAGCATAGAGCAGCTCACCCCTCAAGCCCCGGGGCACGACAGCACCCCTTTGGCTAGCTCCGGGCCCCACTGCGCATTGGCTGCCCTGTGCCCCCCAGAAAGTGATCCCTGCTGTCCAGAGGGCGCCGCGGTCTGCAGGGCCACAGGTGTGTCAGTGGCCACAGTTCACTGTCTTAGCAGCAAACTGTGCTCAAGAGGGAACGGGAGAGAAGCCGTTAGCCCCACAGCAGGGAGGCGACAGAGATGGATGGAAGAGGCAGTTGTGAGCCAGCCCCGAAGAGGATTGTAGATGCATCGAGTGACAGCTCAGCTCGGCAGGCTCTGCACAGCACCTCCTCTCTGTTACCCGGTACCTAACAGCCAGGAACACGTTCCACACCCAGACAGGGCCCTCGGCCCTGGCCGCAAGGAGCTTTTGCCTTCTCCCTCCTGCCAGGGCCCCTGGCTGACTGGGGACTGGCCAGGAAAAGAAAGGGGCATGTTTACTGACCCCTCCCCTCAGCCAGACGCTCCATATGCTCCGGAGGGGGGCGAGAGGTGCTGCCCTGGCTGGCAGGGACCAGAGTGCCTGCCTGGGTTCCCATTACGGGGAGAGGCTGAGTCCTGGGTCTACCCAGGCTGCGGAGCCCGCTCCCCCCACCCCTCCAACAGGCCTGGTGCTTTGGGAGGGTCACGATACCTCCCGAGGGACCTGCAGGAGCAGCAGAGCAGAGACCACCTCTGTGCCTCCCCCCAGCCACCGCCTGGCTCTGCAGGGCCTGCCCGGGGGTCACTCACGTGCAGGCTAGGGTGGTAAGTGAGGATTCCGTTATCACACAGCGTCACATATTTCTTCTTCCACTCCTTGTTGAGGGACTTGCTGCTGCGCTTCAGGAGAATGCCCTGTGGGAGAGGAGTCGAGAACCTCAAATCCTGCCCTGGCCTGGTGCTGCCCCCCGACCCCTACCACCCTCAGACTGCCCCTCGTGGGACACCATCCCTGGCGCCGCCCCCTCCCTACTGCCCCGGGAGCACCCCTCGTGGGACACCATCCCTGGCGCCGCCCCCTCCCTACCGTCCCGGGAGCACCCCTCGTGGGACACCATCCCTGGCGCCGCCCCATCCCTACCGCCCCGGGAGCACCCCTCGTGGGACACCCTCCCTGGCGCCGCCCCATCCCTACCGCCCCGGGAGCGCCCCTCGTGGGACACCCTCCCTGGCGCCGCCCCATCCCTACAGCACCAGGAGTACCCCTCATGGGACACCATCCCTGGCGCCGCCCCCCTACCCCTACCGCCCCGGGAGCATCCCTCATGGGACACCATCTCTGGCGCTGCCCCATCCCTACAGCCCCAGGAGTACCTCTCATGGGACACCCTTCCTGGCACCGCCCCCCCACCCCTACCGCCCCGGGAGCACCCCTTGTGGGACACCATCCCTGGCGCCACCCCCTCGTGGCACATAGTCCCTGGCATCACACCACCCCTACCGCCCTGGGACTGCCCCTCGTGGGACACTGTCCCTGGCACCGCCCCCCCGGTCCCCCCACCCCTGCCACCCCGGGAGCACCCCTCGTGGGACACGGTCCCTGGCACCGCCCCACCCCTATTGCCCTGGGAATGCCCCTATCCCTGGCACTGCCCCATCCCTACTGTCCCGGGAGCACCCCTCGTGGGACACCACTCCTGGCGCCGCTGCATCCCTACCACGCTCGGACTGCCCATCATGGGACATCCTCCCTGGCACTGCACCCCCTTCCCCCCCACCCCTACCACCCTTGGAGCACCCCTCATGGGACACCATCCCTGGCACTACCCCAACCCTACCGCCCCGGGAGCACCAACATCCACCCGGCTGGCGTGGCCCACGCCTCCTCTCCCCCCCTGCCAACACCTACCCCGGCCGGCGCAGCCCATGCCCCCCCACCCCCTCCTGCCGCTCTCCACACCCCACTCAGGCCTTCTCATGTCCGCACCCCAGCCGTGCTCCCTAGCAGCTCCTGAGTTGGGAGGCAAACCTCCAGAGATGCGAGGTCGGGATGGCGGAAGGGCATGCGACCAGCAGTGCCAAGCAGCCTGCAGCACACAGTGAAAACACACAATGAGCTCCCAGGCCTGCCTCTCCCCTGCCATCGGCTGGGCCCAGAAGGCTGGCAGAGGGCATGGGGCAGACACTGTAGCAAGGGGCATCAGGGACTCCAGTCCCCAGGGTAGAAGCCAGGTAGCAGGGCGCAGCCTATGGCTCCTCTTGAGTTGTCTGGCTTCATTTCTCATCCCCTCTGAGCAGCTGCTCAGCCCAGCTCCACCTGGATCAGGCAGCGAGGCCCTGGGTACTGACACTTTTCCCCGGGCTGTGGCTGCCTGAAGGGGTGTCCACCCTGCCCCCTGCCCGAGGGGTCTGGTCGGCCCATTCACACGTGGGCTGCACCCAACGGAAAGCTGGCGTGCTGCCGAAGCCCAGCGGGGAGAGGAGTTGAGCTAGGTTTATAAAGCCAGCATGCTGGCAGCAGAAGGCGGCTGCAATCACTCGGTCGGAGCAGGAAGGGGTGTGCACAGTTACTCCCCGAGAGGAGGGAGGCTGGTGAGCCTGGAGCAGGGGGAAGCCAGGAAGGTAGGAGAAGGCTCAGGAGGAAAGCAGCACAGCAGAACAGTGCAGGCCGTGGCTGCTGATCGCAGGGACCTTGAGCTGGAACCTGGAGTAGAGGGCGGGCCCAGGTTCCCCTACCAGCTACTGGGGATGTGGCCCAGGCCAGGCAGAGGACAGTGACTGCCTGGGATCGTTACATCCCCCCTTCCCCTCCAGAAGGGGACACTGCATAACGAGCTGGCCGGAGGGCTGATGACGAAGAGGAGGCTGCAGTTCCTGGAGTGAGAGGGGCTGCAGGGCAAGACCGCCAGAGGAGGGCGCAATGCCTGGCAAAGCTAATCCCCAGGATGGCCAGGAGGCAGTGCCGTGTCTGCACTAGGGCACTGCAGTGCTGTAGCTATGCGACTGTAGGAGTGTAGACACACACTTCAGCGACTGTTGCTATAGTAACTCCACCTCCCCAAGCAATAGCGGTGCTCTTCCACAGACCTGTACTGGCGCTTAGGGCGGCACAACTGTGAATTTCGCACATGCCCAGTGCCAGAGCTGTGTCAGCCTAAGTTTTAAATGCAGCCCAGACTTGAGCCTGTCGGGCCCCTGGGGTCAAGCACAACCAGCTAAAGGAGTTAAAATCATCTACAGTCGTTGCTAATCTAGTTAGGCAAACAAACCTCACCAAGGGGAGGGAGACGGGAACCAGAGACTGCTCTGCAGACACTGATAGCAAGAAGGGTCTCCTAGATGGAGCTACAGCCAAATCAAGAGGAGTGCTCAGCACGGGAGGCCAGGAGAGAACTGGGAAACAAAAACAAGAATGGAAAATGGAGTCAGGGAACAAAGCTGGATCTAGTCCATTGTTGGCCCAAATGCCACTGCCTAACTGCACCTAGCAGGCCAACAGCACCGCAAAAACCCGGATTGAAAACCTCCAGACTGCTAGATCAAGCCAACTTTGGGACCCAGTCCCACTGCCTAAACTCCATCAGAAAGACCCAACATATGACACCTCCAGGGGCAGCAGCGAAACTATCATTGTAAACCAGCCAACATGACACAGGAGAGGCAGAAGTGTTTAGCAAATATTTCTGTTCAGTATTTGGGAAGAAGTTGGATGATATACTCACCGTTCACAATGAGACGGAAATACTTCCTATTTTTACAGGAACTGGGGAGGATGTTAAACAGCAACTGCTGAAGCTAAACATCCTCAGATCTTCAGGCTCAGATAACTTGCGCCCAGGAGTTCTAAGAGAATCTGCCGAGGTGGTTTCTGAGCCATTAATGTTGATTTTTAAGAAATCCTGGGACACCAGAGAAGTCCAGAGGACTGGAAAAATGTGACTGTTGTGCCAGTATTTAAAAAGGGCAAAAGGGAAGGCCCCGGTGGCTATGGGCTGGACAGCCTGACACTGATACCAGGCAAAATCATGGAAAGGCCAGTTTGGAAAGAAATCAGATAAGCATTAAAAGACTGCAGCATGATTAATGCCAATCAACAGTGTTTTATAGAAAACAGATCCTGTCAGACAAGCCTGATACTATTTTTGATGAGATCATGAGTTTCATTGAGAAAGTTACCTGTGTTGATAACCACGCTTAGACCTCTGCAAGGACCTTGTTACTGTACGACATTCTGATTAAAAAATTACTACTATATATAATCAACATAGCTGATAAAAATGGAGTAAAAACCGGTTACATGATAGATCACAAAAAGTAACTGTAAACAGTGAATCATCATCCAATGACGGTCTTTCTAGAGGTGTCTCACACGGATCACTCTTGGCCCAAATCCATCCAATATCTTTATCAATGATCTGGAAAAACACATAAAATGATGCTGGTAAAATCTGAAGAGGACACAAAATTGGTGAAGTGGTAAATGATGGTTGGGACAGGTCAGTTATACAAACCTATCGGTATCACCCAATGCAAGGTCCTACATCTAGCAACAAAGAAGACAGGCCAAATGTGCAGGGAGTCTGTCTCCTGGAATGCAGTGACACTGAAAAGAACGTACGGGTCATGGTGGAAATGGAGAGAACATCGGCGCTCGGTGCGATCTGTAGCTAAGAGGGTGAATGCAATCCAGGGACATAGACGCAAGGGGATATCAAGTTGGAGCATGAAGATGATACTGACTCTGCCCAAGGCATTAGTGCGACCATGACTAGATATCGTGTCCAATTCTGGTGTCCACACTTCCAAAGGATGTTGACAAATTGGAAAGAGCCACAAGAATCATTCAAGGCCTGGAAAACCTGCCTTATCATGAGAGACTAAAGGAGCTCGATCTAGTTTATCTCCGAGATAAAGGAATGACTTGACCATGGGGTCTACAAGCAACTAGTGGAGAAGAGATTTCTGATAACCAAGAGTTCCTTGCTCTGTCAGACAAAGGCAGAATGAGATCTGATGGCTGGAAGCTGAAGCGAGATATGTTCAGACTAGGAACAGGGCACCAAACGTTTACAGTGAGGGCTTTTACCTGGGAACAACTGACCTAAGGATGTAGTGAATTCTCCATCACTTGGAGTCTAAATCAAAGCTGGATCTCTTTCTAAAAGCTCAGGGAGACGTTATGGGCTTGACTCAGGAACCACTGGGCAAGATTCCCTATCTCAGCTATGCAGGAGGTCATAATGGCCCCTGCCGGCTTTTTAACATCTGCCTCCTCCAGCCAGATCCTGCTAATATTTGCTACAAACCAAAAATTCTACCATGTAAACAGAGGCTAAGTTCTCCTTGAAAAGTCCGGATCCTAATGTGCCTGGGTGCAACAGCATTACAAACAAAGTCATTGAGTGCCGGTACCCTGCTACCCCTTGCCAGTGCTGGCCTCAACCCCAAACTGTGCTGTCTAGAGAGACAACAAATGCAGCTTCTCCTAATCCACTATGCAAATCAGGACCACAACAAATCTTGGCACACGAGAAGGCAGGTATCAGCGTCTTGTTTTTCCAAGACTATTGAGCTAGGTTGCCCCAGATTCCAGATATTTCCAGTGGAGTTTGCATCAGCTGGACTTGCTCTTTATATAGATTGTACAAATTGAGGGTTCAGGGCCAAAACCATGTAAGCTCCATGTAGATCCAAGTTTTTGCAGCACGGCTGGGTTGGGACACATGGGGCTCCAGACATTTTCAGGGCAGTGGAAGCAGACAGATTTGTTCTGTACTGAGGCATTAGAAATTAGGCAGGTTGGAGAAAGAAGTGGGAGGGAGCAAGGGCTGGATCCAGGTTTTCGTGACACTGCGGTGTGGCTTGCACCAGGGCTCACTGTTCTGTGGCTGGACTTGTTCTCTGGATTGGGGCTGGATCTAGAAGCAGCTAGGGAGATCCAGCTTTCACATTACCTGAAAAATGGAGCAAAATCCCAATCCTACACAGAAAAAGAAATAAGGAGCTGAGGAGAGAAAGGAGGGAGGAGAAGGACAAAGCCCAGGTGAGATGCAGCAGCCACATGTGAACCCAGGGCAGAACCATCACAAAGGGGGTGGGGGGAGTCCACCCCCAAAGGGCTGGAGACCTCTGTGCTAGCACATCCCACTCATGTGCATGCTCTGTGTACACAATGCCCCAGCTCCCCCCCTCCCGAATCCCCAACCCCACATACTCACACACACGCTCTCCACAAATCCTGCGTGTTCCCAATGGCCTCACACATCCCTACAGCTTATCTACCCAGGCCTCCCCTGGGGAGTCCTGTACGTTCTGAATCCTTTGCTAGCTCCTTTTCCCCAGTGTGAATGTCCCAAAAGGGAAGAGGCTGGGAGGGATGAACCACAGGCCAGTCCACTGCCTCTGAGGCGCCTCCCCTGCCCTGCGAGGCTGGTCTGTGTGACTGTCTCGGCGTGTTGTGTTCAGATTGGGTGGTGCACAGTAAACGCAGTGGCAGCAGCAGCAATATGCAGTGTAATGAGGCAGGGAGCCACGATGGCCCCCAAAGGACTCGTTCACTCCACAAATCTCCCTTCCACTCACTTTTTGCTAAGAATTTTAACACCAAACTTAATTGTAAAGTCGTGTATTGATTGGAAAATGCAAATGGCAATTTAAATGTAATCTCAGCTCCCAGCATGGTCCCAGATCCCGAGGAGGAGGAGTCCCTGTCCCCGGCTCTTGGCCCCGCTGAAGAAGGAACCCCAGGCCCTCAGGGCTGACTATGTGACTGTGCACTCAACAACAGCATCTGCAGGAGGAAGGGGATGTGTGTTTGTTCCCAGTAACCACCAGCTGGGAACAGCAGCCTCCCAGCCCAGCTAGCCCAGTTTCAGTGACAAGCGTCCAGCCACAAAGATCCTCTCCCCACCCAGTGTGGGCTGAGCCTGCCAAGGCCACAGGATGGGCACCAGGTGGGGAGCTGGAGCCTCAGGTGCAGAACTCCCTGCACCAGCAGGAGGTCAGAGGGGAAGGGCTAGAGAGAGGAGGTTGGACTCCTTTGTTTCACACGGGGGCCATGGTAGTTGGGTGCCTCCAGCTCTGGAGACTGCGACTGGAGTTTGGGGGAGATGAACATCGGCTCACAAGCAGCACATTCTGGGCGTGCTGTGATTGGCAGGGTTCGGTGGCTGCCACCAGCTTCCTGCAGGGCAGTCCTGCTCCCCGGTACAGCAGCCTTCCTCACTGGTGCAAAAGCTCATTCCTTCCGGGATTCTCTTAACCAGCCTCCTGTCCGGGCACGCAGCCCACTCGCGCAGGGCCCTGCGGCTCTGCCACCGAAGCTGGGATGAATTCAGCCACCCAGAAAGGTCACTATGCAGATTGGACTGAGAATAAGGGAGGTCACCTACGAGTAGCAGGACTTCCCCCACGTACTGGCCATGACCGCTGGGCAGCATTCTACTGGAGGCCACACACGCCCAGGCAGAAGGTCCCACTTTCCAGCCACTTCACTTAGCCCATATCCATCCTCAGTCCCTCTGCGTCAGTGGGGGGCGTTAGCACCTCCGCAGTTACACAGCCAGCTGTCACGCGACCTGTGACACTCTGGAGAGTGGGGATCTGCTGAGGGGATAGTGCCTGAGATCCCCACTCCCCTCGGAAGGAACAACCCCAAGAGAGCTGAGCAGCGGTTACAAGGTTTGCGCTTCTCGGCAACAGCTTCCGAAGCCCTGGCGGCTGTTCTGCATTTGGAATATCGGGCCCTCACAACCTCTCTGCAGGGAGCCCTGAACCAGAGTGCGAGGCAAGACTGCATCCTTCTCACACCCCTGCTGAGGCTCTGAGAATCTCTCACTGCAGGTTTACAGCCAGCTCCTCCCCACAGACGCTGGGGAATGGATTTTAGCCTCTCTTCCTTTACGAATAAACTCACGTGCCTTTGTGTGGCTCTGGCCACTCTCCTTGCTAGCAGCAGCAAAGTGGTGATTTCACAGCACAGTCGTTTCTCATGGGACGGACGGGTCCCTGGAAAGGGGGTTGTGGTTAGGGCTGAGCCGTATTCTACCATCTCCAGGGCCCACTTGTTCATTGGGATGCAACACCATGCAGAAATAAAATGGGTCTCTGGTCCTCAGATCCTCAGGGAAGGGGACCTGTCTCAGCGTCCACTGGTCCCCAGCTCTCTGCAGAGACATCAGAAACGCTGCTTCCCAGGGGTCAAGGTGTCCTCTGGCAGCGGCCAGTGTTGGCCCTGGGAGAGCTGTCTCAAGGTGGCACCTGGAGAAAGGATGGTCCAGTGGTTGGGGCTCTACTCTGGGACCCAGAAGACCTGGGTTCAGGTTCCTGTTTGGCCAGTTACTCCTAGGGCCGGTCCCTCCGTGTCTGTGGGCCAGTTCCCTGATGATCGCTCTGGCCTGCCTACAGTGAGGCGAATGCAGGAAGCCTGTCAGAATGTGAGGCACTCCACGCTGCAGTGACAGGGCCAGAGAAACAAGGAAAAGGTACCTGCTGCCATCCCTCAGGCAGGCTGGGATCCCCTGAGCCAGCCTGCTGGCCAGGGCCTGTCAAAGCCTGCGGGCTCTGCTGACACCCATCAGAGGCAGCGTGCCGTGCAAGCAGAGCCGGCCTGGCCTGGCTGGGAAAGCCCAAGAGGAGCTGTAACTGGCATGCCGGGGCAGTGCAGCCAATCAGGTGCAGGGATCTCAGTCACCCCACAAGGGTTCGGGATCGGAGCCATCACAGCTCTGAGAGCTGGAGCCCTGGGAGAACATCTGGAAGAAACGGGACCTGCTGGAAGTGAAGGGAGGCCCTGATCCAAGCCATAGGCACCACCCTCCCAGCTGAAGGGTCTGTGGGCACCTGAGCAGAGACGGCTCTGCACACGTCTCAGACAAGGAGAGAACAGAGCTTGTGCACCCTGTTGGGCTGCTACAAGCAAAGACTTTACGCTTCCCTTCCAAGCACGCGGGGCCTTTCAACAGCGAGCGCAGCGAGACAGCAGAGGCATCGCTCTCTCCTTGCTCTCAGGGTGAAACCAGTGCAGGCCGAGAGTCCCCTGGGCCCACCTAGCAGGGCAGTCGGTTCCTCCACTCCGTGACACCCCAGAAGCCCAAGCACATCCCGGTGCTGCTGCACAGGATCTGTCCACCCAGCAGTTCAAACTCTCGCTCCCCATCGTACCTGAACCTCCCTGACTGACCACCTCTGAACTGCCCTTTGGCAACGGGGACAAGTCCCACAATCTCTTTGGGCCAGGGACTGTCTGGGACACGTTTGTACAGAGCCCGGCACAATAGGGCCCCAGCCTCTACGTCCCACCAGAGTCGCCAATTCTCATGATTTTATTGTGGTTTCTGCAGCACTTGGTGCTTCTCCGAAAGCCCCAGCTCCTGGAGTCCAGTGAACATGGAGAATTGCAACTTTCTGAGGCCAGTCTTGGAGGCTGACTTGTGAGTACAGATAGGGTACAGCTTTGTCCCTACATGCAGGGATTCTGCCCAGCACTTTCCCCTGCCCCTCCCGCCTGGCAGCCTGCACAGGGGTAGGGGCACAGCACATGAACCCAGCCACTAAGGACCCACCCTAACCTGACACTGCTTCTAAAAGTTGGGGAGGAGGGGGTGGATCAGCTCTAGGAATAATTGGGGGACAGGTCTCTAGCCTGCGTTACACCGGGGGTCAGAGGAGATGGTCATGTGACCCTTCTTCCAGTCAGAGTGGGCAGCAACAATGGCCAGGTTCCATATCTAGGGGTTCCTCTTCAACAATACAACACAAAACCAACTCCAGCCCGGATCCAGTGACCCGGGACAATCACACACCACTTCTGGGCACCTCAAAGAGGCAGAACTACCCCTGTCACAAGCACAAAGGTCTCTGTTGGCCTTGGCATCCATGAACCTTCGGAACGTGATGGTGCCGGGGTGGCTGTGGGGCTAGGGTTATGTTCATCCCACAGCAGACGCCTGCAGAGGGGCTGGGAGAGTCAGGGCCAGCACACGACCCCTACAGTGGGGCCCGGGGATGCAGCCAGCCCCACAAGCGAGGGAGAAAGGGGAGCAAGGGGAAGGGATGGACAGATGCCCCCAGCTAACAGAAACAGGATTAAATAGCCCACGGGGACCTCAGATCAAGCTCCATTTTGGTGGGGAGGAAAGGACTCAATGAGCAGACTCCTCCCCATCGCCCCAGAGCCAACCGCAGACCCCTCCCCATTGCCTCAGAGCCAACCGCAGACCCCTCCCCATCGCCCAAGAGCCAACCGCAGACCCCTCCCCAGAGCCAGCCACAGACCCCTCCCCATCGCCCCAGAGCCAGCCACAGACGCCTCCCCATCGCCCCAGAGCCAACCGCAGACCCCTCCCCATCGCCCCTGAGCCAACCGCAGACGCCTCCCCATCACCCCAGAGCCAACCACAGACCCCTCCCCATCGCCCCAGAGCCAGCAACAGACGCCTCCCCATTGCCCCAGAGCCAACCGCAGACCTCTCCCCCGAGCCAACCGCAGACCCCTCCCCATTGCCCCACAGCCAGCCACAGACCCCTTCCCATCACCCCAGAGCCAACCGCAGACCCCTCCCCAGAGCCAACCGCAGACCCCTACCCATCGCCCCACAGCCAGCTACAGACCCCTTCCCATCGCCCCAGAGCCAACCGCAGACCCCGCCCCATTGCCCAACAGCCAGCCACAGACTCCTCCCCATCGCCCCAGAGCCAGCCACAGACCCCTCCCCATCGTCCCAGAGCCAGAGCTGCCCTTGGATCTCCCTATCCCCGGAGCCAGAGCTGCCCTGGCTGCACCTTCTCACAAGTGACCCAGACCTGGCCTGGCCTTCCCCACCTGAGCTGCCACGGGAACAGAATGATGCCTGGCCCCTCCCTTCCCCTTCGCTCCCTGCCCCGGGGTCCCTCCCCGTGAGTGCACGGGAGCTGTCGCTGGCCCCACTCCCACCATCCGCCACCCTGGAGCCTGGGCTCAGAACCACATCTGGGGCTGCAGGACACAGAGAGGGGCTGCAGGCTGGAGTCACGGCTCCTCAAGTTCTCCAACCACCCCAAGGAAGGAGCAGAACCTGAGCTGCCCAGCATGAATTGGCACCCTCTGGCCATGCAGGCCCGGCCATGGCACGCTGCTCCGCATCACGAAGTCAGAGCCTGCGTGTCCTCAGACAGCAAAGCCCAGCCAGGAGCCGGAGCCAGCGGCCACCCGCAGCCAGGAGCCGGAGCCAGCGGCTGAGCCGCAGCAGCGCTCTGCTGCCCTCTGCTGGGCAGCATTAGGACCAGCACGAGTATGGCAAACACCCACGCAGCAGGTGCACACGCGCAGGGGGCACAGGTGGGGGCTGCGCGCACACACACGCTGAACGCAGAGCCAGTGACAGCGACACATGCATGGAAACACAATGAGCCTGAGACAGACACGCCCCCTGCTACCACTTGGACGCCCACGCGGCCTGACCCAGCGTGCACCCACGGCACATCCATTCAGCACGCCCCGGCCCAGCACAGCTAGGAGGGTCAGGGAATCCGAACCTGCTTAATGGGAATGGCTCGCCCGCTGCCGATACTGTCCGCCTTGCACTCCGGCACCTTCTTCTCCCGCTCCGGGTCTGTGCCCTTTCGAGACTGGAAGAGAAGAGACACAGGCGCATTAGACACAGGGGCAGAGGAAGAAGTAACACGCAGCCCACTTTTCTCCCTACCGGGCCAGCACACGCTCCCAGGGCAGCCTCTTCCCCGTCCCCTCTAAGGACGCTGTGACTAGACTCAGCTCCCATCCTGGCCTCCCAGAGCCCACCTGCTCCCAAGCTTCCCGCCCAGTCCCCCAACCGCCTAACACCCAGCCCCAGAGCCGTTCTCCTCACTCCCTCAGGGGCACACAGCACACGGTGACACGAACAGGAAGAGCATGGGATGTCGGTGGAGTATGGATGGAAGCAGGAGGCCAAGGCAGTGAAAGGAACTCACACTCCTACTAATCCAACAGATTTATTCTGTGAACACACTTGCACCATACAAAGTAGCACAGGTCACTGGGCAGAGACCAGCCCCTTACAAAAGAGCATGGACAATAACTATCTAGTTTACATCTAGAGAGTCTAGCACAGTATCGGATACTCCTTGAGGATGGCTGTGGTGAGAGCAAACTCCAATAAATACAATACGAAATATACAGTCTGTTGAGCAGAACTCATTCAAGGTGCTTAAGACAGGAAAATATCAAGTCATACACGGCATGGAGCACAATCAATACATTCAGAATCACAACAATGGCAGCAGAAGGGCAGCAACAACGTCTCTCCCTTGTGTCCTATGAGCTCCCTCAGGTGGGGAGCTTCCTCAGGTGGGGAGCTCCCCAGGTGCTTTGGATCAGAAAGGAACGTCTGCCCCACACGCCTGGGACACCAATCCACTCGCGTTTGGGCCCAGCATAAAACCAGGAGATTGAAAGAGAAGAAATGAAAGAGACACAGATGGCTGCTCTGCCACGAGGAGGAAGAGAAGGAGGAGCAGGAGTCCATGCAGGCTGCAGGAAAATGCAGGAGGAAGGAAGGGGCCGGAGTGCTAGCAGCAGGCGCTAATGGCAGCGAAGCGTCCTTTGGCCCATCCAGCTCCACTTGCTGCCGTTGCCCTGGTCCCGCTGGGTCTGCAGGTCTTTCCATCCCAGGAGGGTCGTCCGCCTGGCATCCCCGGAAGACGGAAAGTGCCTAGACCGCTTCCGGCAGGCCCAGAAATGTCCCAGCTTAGAGTGCAGGCGCAGGCCGTCTCAGCGCTTCCTAGACTGTACATTGGGGGGGGGTTAAAAGGCTCCTGCGTGTCTCCGGGAGGGGAACCCATGCTGGCTGGAGGGCGGGCGGGCGAGCCTCTAATCTTAGATCAATCCCAGTGCCCATCCCTTATCCGGCCCTGGAGAGGCAATGAAAAGTGAGAGAATTTGTACAGAGGTGCCGTGTGTAACCACCTGGATCTTCTAATTTGGAAGGAGTTGGAAAGGCCTTTTTGTAGATGAAAAGTTGGAAACAGTGGCACATATCTGCAAATATCGAAAGAATAAAGAGTTTGGCAAGTTATACTCAGAACACGGACATGAGTCTGTCAGCGGTGGGGACAGACAGGCCATGGAGCGCGGAGCCAGAGGCGGGAGTTACTCCCCTGCTAGCTTGGGAGGCAGCCGTCACTGAGAACGGGAGTCTGTCTCCACTTGGTGGCCACTGACACACACCCTCTGCCTGCACCTCACTCACCGGGACGGGAACACAGGAGAGGCCCGAGGCAGCCTGCAGAAGAAACTCCAGGGAACAAACTGCAGCTCAGAGCTGCTCCCAGAGCAGGTACTTAATGTCTCTCCCCAGTGCTAAAAACCCAGGCAAGGCCCTGCACGCCCACCCAGAGGGGCCAGCCAACCCAGCGAGAGCAGGCCTTGCGGCTTCCCCTGCCTTGTGTACGCAGGGATGCGGCGGGGGGCTTGGCCACGCTAGCAGCCAGACAAACTGCTCTGCCCAGCCCAGCTGTGGGGGGAGGGAGGAAATCAGCACCTTCAAATCCTGCTGCTGCCACCACCGCCACCACCCGATGTGAGTCATGTGCTTGCAGCCAGCGACCATAAGCCCCAGAATGAGCAAGCGAGCATGAGCCCCAGCACAAAGTCAAGTGAGCAAGAACCCCAGACTGAGCGAGCATGAACCCCACAGAGAGCAAGCGAGTGTGAGCCGCAGACTGAGCGAGTGTGAGCCCCACATAGAAGGCAAGCGAGCAGGAACCCCCAAGAGACGGCAAGCAAGCGTGAGCCCCACACTGAGCATGTGCCCCCCAAAGGGCAAGTGAGTGTGAGCCCCAGACTGAGCGAGCGTGAGCCCCACATAGAAGGCAAGCGAGCAGGAACCCCCAAGAGATGGCAAGCAAGCGTGAGCCCCACACTGAGCATGTGCCCCCCAAAGGGCAAGTGAGTGTGAGCCCCAGACTGAGTGAGCGTGAGCCCCACATAGAAGGCAAGCGAACAGGAACCCCCTAGAGACAGCAGGCAAGCGTAAGCTCCAGACTGAGCGAAAGTGGGCAAGCGAGCAGGAACCCCCTAGAGACGGCAAGCGAGCGTGAGCCCCGATTGATGACTTCCATTATGATGAAGCATGAGCCCAGAATGAAGAAGCTGAGAATGAACATGTCACCACAAGCCTGACGCGCTCCAGCAGGAGTGAAAGGGAGAGCGTGAACATGAACTGACGGCGAGTCCGGAACCAGTGGGTGCATGGACGAGCGTGAGAGCACATGAGAGAACAGATGTGCACTGGTGCACAACAGCAAGTGTGAACATGAGCAAGAGTAACGGCGGGGGAGGAAGCAGGAACATTCATTAGAACTGGAGCACAACGGTGGGCATGACCACATCGGAAACTCTACAGGCCTTTGTTGAGCGGAAATGAGGCAAGAATTTTGGGGGCGCATGTGCTGGAGGGTCCTGGGGAGCAGAGGGATCCACGGTGGGAACTGTGTGCACTGGGGATGAGGGTGTTGGGGAGGTGAAGATGGGTGAGAGATGTATGCATTGAGCATATGGGTATGCACACTGGGAAGGTGGGTATGTGTGGGTGCTGGGGAGCAGTGGGCGGGTGTGCGCAATGGTGTATGGGTGTTGGGGAACAGTGGGGTTCCTACTTGCTGTGTGTGTTCAGATATGGGGACGGAGGTGCATGTAGGGCATGTTGGGATGGTGCGTGCGGAGGCCTAGGTGCCTTGGGCACAGTGGGGTGGCTGTGTGTGCACATGGGTGTAGAGTGTGCTGAGAGATGGGGTGCAAACACAACCAGCAGAAATAACAGCTGTAAATGTCCCCAATTGACTCCCCATGATGTCGCAGGGCTGGGGGTCCCTCAATCCCCTGGTTCAGACACACCCAGCCCTCCCCCTACATATCAGCAGGGGCCCCACAAAGCTCCTAGGTGTCCGGCTAGCATCACACATGGATGCAAGAGGAGCTCTACGTGCCATTGCTGGCTCTGAGCACCACCACCTACGAGACCCTGCCTGGCCCATTCAGCCAGTGCAGAAACAGAGCCCCAGCCTCTGGGGATGTCAGCCCCTGTGCGAGGGACAAAGCACCAGGGAGAGCGATGGCAAAGGAGCACCAGCGCTGTTCACCCACAGGCAGAGCCGCTTCTCACACCCCCCGCCAGGAGGATGCACATGCACACACACGGAGGATGCACTCGCACACGTGGATGTGGAGGATACACACACAGGATGCACATGCTCATGCACGCAGAGGAGACCCACGTACGCGATACACATGCACATGGAGGATGCACACACACAAGGGGTGGATTCACACACGCACACATGGAGGATGCACATGCACACACAGAGGACAGGCACACAGAGGATGCACGCACACATGAAGGATGCACACACGCACACGGACGAAACACATGGAGAATGCACACACACACACACACATGATACACACACATGCACACACAAACACACAGAGGATATGCGTGCACACACACATAGAAAGGATACACACACATGGCGAATTCACACACGCACACAGGATGCACACACAAACACACAAAGGATGTGCACACGCGCACACACACACATACAGAGGATGCACACACAAACACACAGAGGATGTGAGCGCACACACACACACAGGGGACACATACACACAGGGCAAATTCACACATGGACACAGAGGATGCACACACAGAGGATATGCGCGCACGCGCACACACACACACAGAGGATACACACACACACACAGGGCAAATTCACACATGCACACAGAGGATGCACACACAAACACAGAGGAGGTGCACGTGCGCACACACACACATACACATACAGAGGATGCACACACATGCACACACAAACACACAGAGGATGTGAGCGCACACACACACACAGGGGACACATACACACAGGGCAAATTCACACATGGACACAGAGGATGCACACACAGAGGATGTGCATGCACACACACACACACAGATGCACGCACGCACACACAGAGGATACACACATACACACAAACGCACTGCATCGCGCTCCCTACAGCCTCTCTGCTCCCACATGCCACAGAAGTCACGCTCTGCTTGGTGGCACTAGCACGTGAATGGCTGTGAGCAGGGCTGCCCTGTGCTGATGGGGCCACTCTCGCCTCACCCGCCTGCCTGGTGCGTCCCGCCACTGGCCACGCTTACCGTGAAGATGTTGGAGCGCCGCTTGGACTGCTTGCGGATGGGCGTGGGGGTATTGGAGGCAGCGATGGTCTCGATGCGCAGCTCCCGCTGGCTGATGCTGGGGGTGGAGGGCACAGAGGAGGAGTAGTCGCTAAAGGCGCCGCTGCCATTGGTGGCCTGCAAGAGAGAGAGCTGGGTGAGCTGGCGTGTGACTGGCACCCACCTGCAGGCTGCCCCCCGGGTGGCTACAACATCCCTCTTGGGTGTGCTCACACTGAGTGACCTCGCACCGCAGGGCCACCTCAGACTGTCCCTGGTGCCCCAGGGAAGCTGGCTCCGACAAGGGCTTGGAGTGGAGGGCACGGAGCCCACGGGGGACCACACAGCTCACAACAACCCTGACTCCGTGTTCTCCCCGGGCTGGGATGCGGCTCGTGACACTGCAGCAGGGCTGGCTTTTCTGAGGACTGTAGCACTAGCCCCTCGGTGCTGGACCTGGGAGTGCAGTGGGGTTTCCATCGCATGCAGGGTTAGTTCAGTTCAGTGGCTCTCAGCATCCCCATTACACAGACTATCCCAACAGCCCAAACCAGCCAGAGTAAACCAGGAGGGCATAGCTGGCACAATGCCAGCTGCATGAGGCCTGTGGTGAGCAGTTCTTCTCTCCTGCCCCTTCCCAGGGAGACTGCAAACACCCCAAAGCAGGAGGCCAGGGAGCCCTGCCAGACTCTTGGGTTCATTTCAGTTTTTTGTCACCCCCCCTGTGGCAGCTCCAGATGTGCCTGTATCCAGACAAACATCTGACCCTTATCTGGCTCCATGTCTAGCTGGCAGCCAGTATCAAGCGGAGTGCCCCAAGGATCGGTCCTGGGGCCGGTTTGGTTCAATATATTCATTAATGATCTGGAGGATGGCATGGACTGGACCCTCCGCAAGTTTGCAGATGACACTAAACTGGGAGGAGTGGTAGATATGCTGGAGGGTAGGGATAGGATATAGAGGGTGTCACGGAGTCACCGGGCGATGCTCTGGAACTGCTCCCCACTAAGCCAGTCAGGACTTTGGGGAGCCTCCTCTCCCTTGGAGCAGACTTGTTCAGGGCAAGAAGCTCACACGGCTTCACCTCCTGGGTCTCTCCTTGGAGCATTCGCATCCTCTGCCCTCCGTGGGCTTCCCACAGCGAGCCCCCCAGGCGGGGTCCTGGGGAAGCCACAGGGTTCTGCACCCCCACTTTGCAGTCAGATGTGACTCGCCACAAACAGAGGTTTTATTCGATGACAGGAACAGGGTCTAAACAGAGCTGTAGATACAGCGAACCAGACCCTCAGCCGGGTCCATTCTGGGGGGCAGTGAGCCAGACCCCTAGGTCTGGCACTTCACTCCTTATCCCAGGCAGCTCAGACTAACTAACCCCTCCAGCTCCTCTCTGCTCAGCTCCTTTCCCGGCCAGGAGGTCACCTGATCCCTTTGTCTCCAACACCTGCAGTTGGCACCTTGCAGAGGAGGGGCCCAGGCCATCAGTTGTCAGAGACAGAGTAGGCATTAGGTGCACTGGTCTGCTCTGCCAATATTAAGAACTGCCTAGGGGACACTGACGGCGACACCACACAGTGTTCAGAGCAAACATAGGAACAGTCCCAGTTCGTCACAGAGGGACCTAGACAAATTAGAGGATTGGGCCAAAAGAAACCTGATGAGGTTCAGCAAGGACAAGTGCAGAGTCCTGCTCTTAGGACGGAAGAACCTATTCACTGTTATAGACTAGGGACCGAATGGCTAGGAAGCAGTTCTGCAGAAAAGGACTAGGGGTTACAGTGGACGAGAAGCTGGAGATGAGTCACAATGTGCCCTTGTTGCCAAGAAGGCTACACAAGATTTTGGGCTGTATAAGTCGGGGCATTGCCAGCAGATCGAGGGACGAGATCATTCCCTCTATTCGACATTGGTGAGGCCTCATCGGGAGAACTGTGCCCAGTTTTGGGCCCCACACTACAAGGAGGATGTGGAAAAATTGGAAAAGAGTCCAGCGAAGGGCAACAAAATGTTTAGGGGGCTGGAGACAATGACTTCTGAGGACAGACTGAGGGAATGGGATTGTTTAGTCTGCGGAAGAGAAGAATGAGGGGGATTTGATAGCTGCTTATAACTACTGAAAGGGGTCCAAAGAGGATGGATCTAGACTGTTCTCAGTGGTGGCAGATGACAGAACAAGGAGTAATGGTCTCAAGTTGCAGTGGGAGAGGTTTAGATTGGATATGAGGAAAAACTATTTCACGAAGAGGGTGGTGAAGCACTGGAATGGGTTCCCTAGGGAGGTGGTGGAATCTCCTTCCTTAGAGGTTTTTAAGGCCAGGCTTGACAAAGGTCTGGCTGGGATGATTTAGTTGGGAATTGGTCCTGCTTTGAGCAGGGGGTTGGACTAGATGCCTCCTGAGGTCCCTTCCAACCCTGATATTCTATGATTCTATGACTCCTGCTCAGCCCTCGGACTAGTGGCAGTGAGTTCGTCAGGCCAAGTGCTCACTGTAAAGAATGGCTCCTGACTGTACAGTAACCAGTTGTTGGTGACATTTGTGCGGGTGAATCCCACTGCTGGGGCACGTGTGGGGCCTCCTGCCCAGCCGCATCCATTGGGGTTGCGCCTGCGTACGGTGCATCCAGCAGCACCCCATTTGGAATCCCCCCTGAGGGATGCTGTCTCCCCCACCACACCCTTCCCTCACTGATCCAGAGGGCAAGCTGGCTTTGAAGGAGTGGGAGGGGAGCACAGGTTGCAGGATCTGCACAACCATCTCCGCCTCCTGCCAGTGAGGATCCACACACACCACTGACAATCCGACGACGAGCGAGCAGCTCCCAAACGAGGCAGGTGAGGTCTGAGGAGGGAGACAGATCTAGGCAAGAACACAGCATCAAGGTGCAGACGACTCCATGATGCAGCCCTGCCAAGCTCTCTGGTAGCAAGGTTCCTAAGTCCTGCTAAAGGAGCTGCAGCGCCGATACCCACGGGAGGGGGGGAGGCCTGCAGCTCACAATAAAATGGGCTGGTCCACTGGGATAACCTCTGGGGAAAAGACTGCCCCCAGAACTACCACTGTGGGCTGCAAACTACCAGGCAACTCGAGTGGTTTTGTCCTATCTGGATAAACAGAAGGGGCTCTCTGAGCACCCAAGGCATGCAGCCTCGCCTCCCCAGGGTGAGAAATCAGGTAGGTCACTTGCCTGCTTCAGATGGGAGCAAGAACACACCTTGGAGAAGGCTTGGGGCAGGGACTGAGCCTCCCCTATCCCTATGAGCACCAGGTAGGAAAGCGAGGCCTCAGGGCTTGCAGCTCACCATCTCTGGCTGTGGCGACAGCCACCGAGAAAGCCATTGAGAGACTGGTGATAAAGAGAACAATCCTTCCTGGTTCCCAGCAGACCAGGCGGACCATCTAACTGATGGATTAACACCCTGGAGGAGTCTGGGTGACCACAGGGGGTGAGCACCAGGTAGGCTCAGGTGGATGGCAGGCAGAGGCTGCAGCCAGGGGGCTCTGAGTGAAGTGACAGCAGGACCGGTTCGCTACAAGCGAAGGAGACAGTTCAGTCCTCAGGGCAGGAGTTTGTACAAGGACCAGGTGTGTCCAAGTACCCCAGACAGAGAACCTTGCGCCCACCCCCTGCAGAGGGAGCTGGTGGGTGGTTCCTTGCTGTGGATGAGGATGCCATGAACATCTGTGAAGCGGGATCTTTTGGTGATGCTCAGTGAGCTAACGTTCATGTGGCCAGCGGCAGCGACCTAAAGGATCTGCCCCTGCTTTTGAGACAGAAGATCCAGGATGTTTGGAAGTGGGAGTGGGGGCCATATGGACATTGTAGCAGGTCCGTCTCGCCTCAAAAGGAGCTGCACAATTCATTGTAGCTGCATCTCATCTATTCCCCTGATGACCCTGGAGATGAGGCCCTGGAGAAAGCATGCAGGAGACCTCCTGTCCATGAGAAGAGGAAGGCATGAGAGAGACTGCGTATGGAGCAGAGCAGGGGGCACTTGCTCTGATTACTGGCGAACTGATCTGTCCAAGGGAACAGGGATTTGAGGACAGTTTCCTTCCAGAGCCCCTCCTGGGCAGTGAATGCTTCCTGCCAAGGGAGTGGGCCAGGCCGCTCTCACTCGTTAGCGCTGCTGGGTGCGGATGGCTTCCGGACCAGAGATGTCCAAGCCCTGACCTGCCCCCTGAGACAGGACATGGTCCATGGTGCTGTCAGGAAAAGGGGCGCCGCACCCTTCCCCAGAACCCTGCCATGACATGGCCTGCTCTGCTCCCCAGGGCCCACAGACCCGGGGCCATTCCCCACCCCAGTGCGGACGCTGCTGCTGGAAGGGGTGAGTGGAAGGCCCCCCTGTGCAGACTGACTTTCGCTCAGCGAGATGGGTGCCCCCACCGTGTCTGCTGGCTGGTAGACTGCCTTCTGCCAGGGGAACGGGCCAGACACCCCAGCAGCCTGCGTGTGGCTGGCTGTGGTGAGAGGATGAGCTGGGATCTCTCCGGAGGCTGGAAAGTCTTTGGAATGCAGTAGTGCTCCTACGAAGCCAGAGACTGCTGGCACAGGTCCCTTGCAAACCCAGGCATGAAACAGACTCCGCACTGCAGCTGTCCTGCAGGGATCTGCCCTGGACAAACCAGGCTGCGAGGAGGGGTGCACGTCTCACAGCTCTCCAGGGGTGAGCTCCGCCATAGCCTCGATATACTTTCGGGGAGGACTCCCATGGTTTGCCAAGCTCTAGGCTTAGCTTTCCCCACGATGAGCCCCACAGACCCATGCTCCCAGACCAGGCCTGTGGGCATCAGCCCCCTCTGACTCGCAGCACGGCTCCCCAGACTCCTGGAGAGACATCCCTCTGTCAGGACACGATGCTCTCAGTGTCTGCAGCACGGCCTGTTCACAACAAGGCAGCGTTTACCTGGACTCAGAGTCCTCAGCACAGGGAAGCCACGTTTCAGGCAGAGCCCACGCTGGCAGAAGCAGCTGCTCTGACTCTCTGCCACCCTCTCTCTCCCTCTGGCTGCAGGTCTGGGTGTCCGCAGCTGCACACCTAACACCCAGCTGCTCCCGCCTCAGTTTCTCTGTCTCCGCACGCTAGGTTTGTGCTTCAGTTTCCTTTGCTTCCAATCGTTTAAACTAATCTGCATTGTGGAGGGTTCCAGCGTCTCCGCAGAGGCTCTGAGGAGGCCACTGGCCAGGCCGGCCCCGATCATGGACTGGCTCCTTTCAGTAGCCGGGAGCGAGAGCCGGGTATCGGCTCTGAGGAGCCCACTGGCTGGGCCGGCCCCAATCGCGGACTGGCTTCTTTCGGTAGCTGGGAGCGAGAGGCCCATGGAACAGGGTCTGGCTTCGGAGCCCTTGAGGGTGTGCAGAGATCACTGGGCAGCTCGGCCAGGGCTGCAGGAAGCAGTGCTCTCAGTGCTGGGTTCGCTGTCTTCTCGCTTCAATGCCCAGGGTCTAATGAACTGTCACATGTGCGGTCAGGAAGGTCCGACTGACTGTGACCTTTTCGCCTCCCTCCGTAGCATGTGGCTGCAGATCACTCGCCAGGATTACCCACATCTATCTCAGCATCATTTCCCTGACATTGCTCAAGCATGGTGCACCTCAGTCCCCCCACAGTCTCTGCCTGTGGCACATCAGTTGCCCCTCGTGTGTCTGAGCTGGAATGCTGCGCTGAGTGGGCAGGTGCTGGGTAGACAGGGGGTCAGACAGAGGATCTGGTGGCCATTAAACTCTGTGACTCTAGGGTAAGGACCAAGACCATGAACCTGAATAGAAACTCACCCAATGAAAGACGCTAGCAGCTCATTCTGGCAGCTGTGTCCCTGTTACCGCCTCATTCTCAGCATGTTCAGTTCTGTGTTTAATCCTTATTTCAACCACTTTAAGCACTCCTTGAGCCAGGCTCCCAGGTCTGTGAGTCAGGCACAGCGTTTGTACCTTCCAGGTCTCTGCTGTGGGAGTTGACTTGACTAAGACGCAAACTCTCGCTAGCAGCTCAGCTGCTTGGACTCTCGGGCAGACAAAAATCCAGTTCCGGAGACTTGCTGCTCCCTACTGACGAGTGCGTCCGGCACCTCCTCTCGTACACCTCTGTCTCGGACAGCACCTCATCTTTACCTGCAGGGCCAGGGCAGCCATCTCCCAACATGCTCTCTGGATTGAAGACTGATGGCTCTCTGCAATGTCCTCCTCCTCCTTACCTGCGCCCTTTCTCCAGGGCTCCCAAGAACCTTTTTGTCACAGCCTTCCTGCTTCTCAAACACTTCGACAATATTTTGTTTCAAAGTCTTCGGATATTTGCTCTTTAAATTCCCTCAGGCTCCCTGTTTCTGCACCCACCTTACCTGCCAGAGTTTGTTCCTTCTGCAGGCCACCCTTGGCTGCATGTCCCTGGCCCAGCAAGGGGTCTGTTTGCCTCGGGCACCCTGGAACCTGGTTATGTAGCCAGACTGGCTAAGCTCTTGCTGCCCTGCCGCCTTTGCGGTCTACAGCTTCCCTGCCTGCTAGGACTCTGTTTTGGTGCCTCCGGGCTCCCACGCTAAGTCGAAAGATTGTAACATCCTCACTTTGGACTCCAGGATCTTCAGGGTTTGGAATCCCCCTTCCCAGAGCCGAGTGTCACTGGGCCAGTGTTTGGTACCTTCCCTCCCATCAGGACGGTGAACTGACCCATCCCATGGTCACTGGTACTTGGTGGCTCACCCAAGTTACTCCTTGAACCCGCAGCTGTGTGCTGGGAGCATTCCCTGTGCTCCAGGATTCGCTATTCCAAGACACAGTCGTTTCCAGCGTGGAGAAACTCCTTGTGAGAACTGACTGATTTAAATGCAGGGAGCAGAAGTCCTGTTTGCTTAGACCTCGCTGCCTCTCCAGTCTCCCTCAGAACTGTGTGAAAGGTCTCCTGTCCCGGAGCTGGATGCCCTTGCGGGGGTGTGTGCACAGGGCTGAGAGGCACCTCCTGGGTCACTGAGTCCAGCCCCAGTTATCACAGGCAACCCCATCATATCAACCCGTTCAGAAACCAATCAGCTCCCTCTCCACCAAACGGATCTGCTGCGTGCATGTCTCCGCTAGGTGTGTTCTCAAGGAATCTGTTGGGCAGAGTGCCCCTCTCCCCCCTCCGGCTGCCCTGCCTGCATGGGGTACAGCCACTATCTGTGTCCCACGTGGCAGGGATGCCTGTTCTTCACACTCCCCTCTGGGGCCAGGCCTCGAGTCACGGCCTTTCACTCACCAGTATCTCTCCGCAGAGCAGACACAATTCTACAGTTTGTTTAATTCCTTGGTGCAATGCCCCATGCTGCTCCTGGAGTGGTCTGCCCCCGAAGTCTTCTCCTCCCCTGCAAAGGCTCTACCCAGGCTCAGCCTGCCCCTGCCCCTGCCCCTGCCCCTGGTCAGCTGGAATTTCAGTCCCTTTGGCTCAGTGACCTCCCTGGCTCCTAGGCGGTTACCCCCAAACCTAGCCTGCTCTCTGCTGGCAGCCTGGTTTCCTTTGCTGATGGTGGAGCCCATCCCTTTTGCGAGGACTCTGCCTTCCCCAGAACCCCATCAACACAACCCCTCCTCCTCCACCACCTTCGGTACCTGCACTGGGTCCCTGGGGTTCCCCGCAGGCTGGCCCTGCCCCTGGTGCATGACAGGGGACAGCCACAGGCCTTGGCATAGCCTGTTCCTAGCCCTGGAGCTGCAGCTCCCAGGAACTGACCCCACCCCATGGGCTCCCCCCAGCGCCTTCTTGGAGCTTCTCCAGGTGCCTTCCACCCAGGGGCAAGTTCCTGCCTGGCTCTCAGAGTCTCCACAGCCTCACCTCAGGCCTCTCCATAGCACAGCCTGGCTGCACCCCCCAGCTGGCACCTCAGCCCTGGAGCATCCCTGACGCTGCGGGAGGAACAATTGGCCTTCCCTACATCCAGCTGACAGCAGGAGCAGCTGCGCAGTGTGTCTGCTCCGCCATCTACAGAGCCAGCCCAGGGCAGCCAGACTAGACTCTACACGCTGCCCCGGGGCTCTGGGGCCCCCACGCTCCTTCCCTGCAGCCCCCTGGGCCACAGGCAGGCAGTGAGCCGGCTGCTCTACCACTTTTGCACTGGCTACTCCAGGGTGCATTCAGAGACAGGGGCTAGGCAGACCCAGCCCTTACCTTTCAGTGCGTCCCACTTCTCACCTGGTTGATGTGCACAGAAGGAATAGAGGCAGCAGAGACAGACGAATGACTAGGTGAATTGGGCAGGGACTTGCAGGGCCCTATGGAGAGCTGCTGTTTCTTCCGCAGGGCCACTACCTTCTGAGCCACTGAAAGAGAGAAGAGAGGGACTAGGGTCAGATGGCTTTCCCCACCCAACTGCCTCTCCAGAGCAGCTGAGAGAGATCCAGTGCCGGCTCCTGACTCTGCCTGCAGCCATTACCTGGGGCTTCAAACTGCCCCTCACCGTGGCACCAGGTACGCCCTGCGGCTGCCTCAGGCTGCAGCAGAGTAGAGCATGGAGCCGCTCCTGGCTCCCTAGGGGAGTGCCGTACAACTGAAGTTTGCCCTGCCCTCAGGTACGTGTCCCACACAGAAAAACATAAACTGTTGAGCAATAGTCAACATGGTTTCTGTAAAGGGAAACGTGTCTTACTAATCTATTAGAGTTCTTTGAAAGGGTCAACAAACATATGAACAAAGGGGATCCAGTGGACATAGTGTACTTAGATTTCCAGAAGGCCTTTGACAACGTCCCTCACCAAAGGCCCTTATTTAAATTAAGCTGTCATGGGATAAAAGGGAAGGTCCTTTCATGGACTGAGAACTGGTTAAAAGACAGGGAACAAAGGTAGAAGAATCGAAATTCCTCAGATGAAGTAACGAGGGTACCAAGGACAGTCCAGACCAATCCTACCCATTTATCATAAAGACTGGAAGAAAGGGTAACGGGAGGTGGCAAAGTGCAGAAACAAACCAACTCGACAAGTAAGACCAAAGCAGATTGTGAAAACTCCAAAAAGATGCTCACAAACAAATTGATGGCAACAAAATGGCAAATGAAATTAAGTGTGGATAAATAAGTAATGCACATGGAAAAATAACCCCAACTATACATCATACAGGGCTAATTTAGCTACACAGCAGGCAAAAAGACTTGATCATCGGATATTCTGAAGATGCCGCAGTGTGCACAAGGCTCAAAAAAGCAAACAGGATTTAGGAAGTCATATTAAAAAGGATAGAGAAAACTGAGAATATCTAGTGCCTACTAACAAATCCATAACGCCCACATCTCGGAAACCTGTGTACAATTGGTACTCCTCACCTCAAAAAAGATACGGCACAGAAAAGCAGAAAAGGGCAACTAAATGATTATAATAACAGCAAGACCCGTGCACTATAACTAACAACGTGAGCGAGCTCGGTGAACTCCAGCTCAATAAACGCAGTATGAAAATTCCATAGGTAGTATTAGAAAAGCCAGGAGAATAACGAGGGTTCATCATTAGGAGACGAGCCCTGTTCTAGCAGTAGTAAAAACCAGGGAGGAAAACGTCGTAATGGCAACCATTCACAGTCTTGTTTAGCTCCAAAGCTAATGGTGTCAACTGCCAGAACAACTGAATCAAGTTCTTGTTGAAGTCGTCCGAAGTTTTGCTGCAGATGCCCACTTAACGGTCGCTAGTGTGCCAGGAGTGAAGTCCTCTCACATTCTTGTATATGGCCTCCGATACGATTGCTTCCATTATCCTTTTCCGTAGGCACTGTTCCATGCCGGATGTAAACATGAGCAAGGACATGTGCTGCCAATGAGCTATATACATGCTGACGGTCAGGTGAATAACCAGATGTAGCTGATCGTTAGCCCCTGTGATGTGCGCGTTAAGATAGGCAGAGTGCATCGGGGAGGTTTGCAGATGGTCCTGAACAAGAGTTACGGGTACATGGCCAATTGCGTGTGAAATAATCAGTTGCAGGTTTCTGGCAGTCTGGCAGGCCAATCCTTGCCACAGACAACCTGCCAACCGAAACGTATTCTCACCAGCAACGCACACCGCACCATATAACTCTAGCTCAGGAACCAATCCATGCAACAAACCTCATCCAACTCTGCCCACATATCTACACAGCGACACCATCACAACCTAACCAGATCAGCCACACCATCACTGGTCATTCACCTGCACGTCCACCAATTAAATACGCCATCATGGCAGCAATGTCCTCTGCCTGACATCGGCAAACTGGACATCCTACGGAAAAGATAAATGGACACAAATCAATATCAGAATGCAATATACAAGAACCTGTAGAAGTACTTCACCTCCCGCCACACTATAGCAACCTTAGATGGCATCCTGCAGCAAAAAACTTCGGGACCAGACTTCAAAAGAAACTGCTGACTTCAGTTCATCTCAGTTGTACACCATCACCGACAAACAAAGACTGTGAAGTCTGCCAATACAGAACAGTTTCTCCTCCCTGTTTCACACCTCTAGCCAGAACAGCCCCATCCCCCTGACTGAACTAACCTGTATCTCAGCTTTCTGCAGCATATAGATATAAACTTCCCCTGAAATTTCACTACTCTCCGAAGTGGTATCACCCCCGAAGCCACCCCAAAAGCTGTATCTATAAGGCAACAGGATTCTCTGCTGCTTACAGATCCAGACTAACTGGCACCCTCGATAAAAGATAGGAGTTTGGAAGTCCCATAGAGGAAAAGATTAAAGGCTAGGCCTCTTCAGCTTGAAAAGAGACTAAGGGATATGATAGAGGATATAAAATCATGATGATGAGAACGTGGATAAAAATATTATACTTCCCAAATACAAGAACTAGGTCACCAATGAAATTAATGTAGCAGATTAAAACAAATAAAAGAAGTCTTTTCACACACGCACACAGTCAAC
The DNA here is from genome assembly GCF_003597395.2 of Chelonoidis abingdonii. Classification (NCBI taxonomy): domain Eukaryota; kingdom Metazoa; phylum Chordata; order Testudines; family Testudinidae; genus Chelonoidis; species Chelonoidis abingdonii. The sequence continues at coordinate 694,094 of NC_133770.1, forward strand.
TGTGGGAACTCTACCTGAGAGTTGGAAGCTGAACTATAACAAGTAAAAAGAAACGGATAAATTCATGTGGCAAGTCAAAAAGGTCTTACCAGGAAGGTAAGGAAGGGTCCCTAGCCTCTTCATTCAGAGATGAGGAGACGAATGCAAGGAAAAGATCACCTTGATCATTGCCTGTTAGCTTCACTCCCTCTGGGGCACCTGGCATTGGCCACTGTCGGTAGACAGATACTGGGCTAGATGGACCTTTGGTCTGACCCGGTATGGCCGTTCTTATGTTCCTAGCACTGTCCTATAAAGCACTGGCTTCAGGGGGATTGTGAAAGATCTTCTAGGAGCCCAGGTGAACTGCAGGAGAAATGGTCAAACTCCCATAATTTCTTGGGACACCCCCATCAGTCTGTGGCACTGGCTCTGTACCCAAGCCCTGGTCTCAGAACAGGGCCAGGCTGAACCCACAGCTGCTGAAGTTTTTTAATATATATATATATATATATATATATATATATAAAATAATTGGAGATATACCAACCTCCTAGAACTGGAAGGGACCTTGAAATGTCATTGAGTCCAGCCCCCTGCCTTCACTAGCAGGACCAAGTACTGATTTTTTTTGCCCCAGATCCTTAAGTGGCCGCCTCAAGAATTGCACTCACAACCCTGAGTTTAGCAGGCCAATGCTCAAACCACAGAGCTATCCCGCCCGCCCTTTGGAAGGCTGTTGCAAGGCACCTGGGGCAGCGGAGGAGCTCCCGCAGGAACGGCAGAGGATGCAGCAGCTCACAGAGCCAGCTCCTGAACTGGGCATGCCCTGAGCACACCAGCTAGCCCTGGCCTTCATCCCAGCTGCTCCTGTGATCCACCTCAAATGCCCTGGGTGCCCCCATCCCAACCTCCACATACCTGTCCTCCACCTGGGCACTTGGCACCTCCATCCTCCAAGCAGGAACCCTTCTCTAGACACTCCTCTACCCATGTTTAAACAAAGATAAACACACCCCTCTCCTGTGACCCACACGGTAAGCACAGGCTCAGAACCCAGAGCCCAGGCCTTCACCGTCTCTGCTGGACCCCTGCCCACCCTGGGGAGAGCAGACAGCTCCACAGAATGCCCTGAAGGCAGACGCGCATGGGAGCAGGGGAAGCAGGTGCCCCGGTGAGGGGCCATGCAGAGAACGCCCTGCCAGAAGCACTCCTCTCTCCTACGTATGGGGTTCCAGCCAGTGCCCCACTGATCACAACAGCATCAATACAGCACTGGGAGAGGTGCCCCTCAGACAGGCAGTGCAAAGCCACTGAGAGCTTCATGGGGTAAAGCCAACCTGGTCAGTGCCCTATGCTGCTGGGACCATGTCCCCTGTCACACGCCTGCTGCTAAACCAGCGGTTCTCAAACTTTTGAACTGGTGACCCCTTCGACACAGCGAGCCTCTCAATGTGACCCCCCCCCCATACATTAAAAACACTTATTTATATATTTAACACCATTATAAATGCTGGAGGCAAAGCAGGGTTTGGGGTAGATGGTGACAGCTCACGACCCCCCATGTGATAACCTTGGGACCCCCTGAAGAGTCCTAACCCCCAGTTCGAGAACCCCTGGCTAAACTCTGCGCAGGCTGCCGTTCTCAGAGAGCCTGAAGATGCCACACCAAATACAGCATCGAGGTGGGAGGTGTCTAACCCTCAGGTAGCCCTGGAGGTCCCTGCACCCCAACACCATGGCTGCACGCAGATGGGAAAGGCTGATCTGCCTTCTCAGCCAGAGCTGGGAGTCCAGCCCAAACTCCCTCAATCAGAGCAGCCCGTATTACCTCTGCCATCTCTGCCAGCTGCATCCACCCCACAAACCAATAGCACCTCCCTCTTCTCTGGGGTGAGCCTCAGGAAGCAGGCTCACACCCAGGCTCTGCGCTCACTCCAGTGCTGGGCTGGGCCACTGAGCATGCTGGCTGGACCTGGTGATGTCAAGACACAGAGTCATGTGTAGCCAGACTACTGCAGACACCAGAATCCCTCGCCCTCAGCCTGTCTGCAGGCAGAAGAAGAAGGGTGACGAGATGGACCCAGCAGACCCTCACCATGCTGCAATGGTCATGCAATCCCCTACTCAGGAGCAGCAGCCCACCCAGCCCTGGAGGCCAGTGCTCAAGAGGGTGGAGTGTGACCACAGACTGGCAGCACAGAGCTGTTGTCTGGCTGGCAGCAGAGGCTGCAGAACTTTTTCATCCCTCTGCAGGGAACAGGCCTCAGCCATGCAGCCTCAGGCCACGTGCATGAGAGTGGCCATTGCCCTGCCCATGAGCCCACCCAATTGTTCCTGGACAACTGGGCACTGGCTTGCAATCAGGACTCCACCGTGGGTGCTGTTGTCACGTCTGTTTCCATGCACTACACAGGATGCTGCAATGGAGGGGGCCTGCAATGGAGCGGGCCACTTTACCAGCGCGTACCAAGGGACAGAAACAGCTGGAGCCGTCTGCTCCCACACCCCACCTCCAGCAAGCCCCGGAAGCTCCACGCCAGCCTTGGTGGCAGGTCTCTGCAGATCTCCAGTTTCCTCAAGAGCTGGCAGAGGAGAACACTTCACACCACGTAACACTGACCCTGGGGCACCTGGCACACACGCTTTTGCCCAGGCTCCCGAGTCCTCTCCCAAGCTGCACAGAGCGTTGGCGATTCTGCTAGGCAGCGAGTAAGGGCAGAGTGGGCTGGGGTTTGACTGGGAGAGACTGAGGACGTGGCAGTCCCTGATGGCCCACGGTGACAGCTCTGGGATGGAGCCGCACCACGGCATGAGGCAGCAGCAACATGGACACTACCACAGCTGCACAGAAGAGCTGCCGTTGAGCGCAGCCTGCATCAGAAATGCTCCGTGCGCACAGGTTCCAACAGAGGGGGAAGGAGGACGGCTCACTGAGCTAGTGCTGGCTTGTCATTTCCTGTTCCGCTGCAGGGGGTTTCTACATCTGTATTAGTTATTCCACTGCTTTTCTTTGCATTGTGAGGGTTTTTCATGGAGCAGAGAGCCCTGCGTGTGCTGATGGGGCAGGAATTATTAGCGACTGTAGCTACAGGCACCGTGAGGGACTTTGGGTGGCGAGTTTGCACTTTGGCCGGATGGCCATTTTCCTCCTGGTGGGTTTGGGTTTGCATTGATTGTGGTGAAGAAGCACAGTCCGACTGATGTGCTGCCTATGCAGAGACCTTCAGCAGAAATTCCTTCATTAAATGAGCATAAACACGCAGGAGAGCAGTGAGATCCAATGCAGGGAACATGCACCCTGAACCAAGGGCAGCAGGGCCATGACGCGTGTGCCTTGGGGAGTCTCGTTTTCTTTGCCACCATCACAGGAAGGAAGCAGCTGGCAGGTGAAGGAGCTGCCCTGAATAACCAGGTGGTGCAGAAACCAGCTGCTGTGTCTGCCATCCTTTCCCTGGAACCATGGCACCCAGAGCTCATTTGCCTATTCTGCCATCAGCTCTTCTCCTGACTCTCTCATGCTCAAGATGGAGTGTTGACTCCGAATCCCTCTGAGGAACAGATTCTCTCCTGGCCCCTGGTGTGTGTAGTTGCTCTGACACTTGGATCCCGCAGGCCTAACCCACCACCTGCTCTGGGTGCTGCGGGGGATGTACGGGTCACTACAAGGAATAAGAAGTGAATGGGATAATCGCCATAGCGATGGCACTTCCACTCTTGGACTACCAAGGAATGCCAAGCCCAGCGCCTCCCCTGCATCCTACAGCAGCAAGTCGCAAACTCTGCAGTGAGGCAGGGGAGGGGCAGGTATGGACGCGCGTGGAGGGCGGCAGTTACAGCTTGCAGGGGAAGAGCTCCCTTCGGAACAGCTGGCTGTGGCGGGTATTAGCCAGGGCTTCAGGAATCCTGCAACAGCAGGGTGACTAAAATCAGCGGGACTCTCCTCTGGGGGTTTCATGGGAGAAGACAAGAAGCGGCCCAGACTTCAGCTCCAGCCAACAGTCCCAAAGAGATTAGACAGGCAGGGAACAGGCAAACATTATCAGCTGTCCACAGAGAACCTTTTCACTCCCCAGAGCAGAGGGCTTTCTGCATGCCATCTGCACTCCCGCTGGGCTCAGCAGGTCTGAAATCCTGCCCTGAGATTCAGGCCAGGAGGCAGCACAATTCCAGAGCAAGAGGCAGGATCAGACCATCTCCTTGAGACAGCAGGCTCAGAGTACCAGTAGGAAAAATGAAGGCTCCCATAAGAGATTTGGGAGGGCCTAGCCCAGGCTGGAGCAACCAGCATGACCCGAGCTCTGGCAGTGGGGAGACGCTCCAGCCTAGCACGGCCATGGGATGGCGTCTCTGGGGCAGAGCATAGGGCACATCACACTGATGCTTGCTGGAGAGGGATCCTCCACTTCTTTAACAGCAGATCCACCGGGGCCTGTTTCAAGCAGGATTCCTGTCCCTGTCATAGATACTGCATCTGGGCTCCTCACAATCTCTAGTGTATTTATCATCACAGTACCCCTGTGAGGGGGGGCAAGGCTGTTACCCCATTTTGCAGTTGGAAACTGAGGCAGAAAGCGAGAGACCAAGGGCTTGTCTACATGGGACGTCACTGTGTGGCCAGCGAGGATGCTGCAGATTCACGCTCCGGCTTGTTGCACAGTAATGTCCCCACGTGACATGGCTAGGATCACAAAGGATGTTTGCTGTGGAGCAGGAACTGAATCCAGGTCTCCACCACCAGACCCAGCCTTCCTCCCCGTGCCCGCGGCTGTCTCTAGTGCTCTCTTTACCGGCTGGATGACGAGCCAAGCACCAGTCCAACAGACCCATTCCCACCTGACGGGTCTGGGAATACGCACTTGTTTGGTGATGGAATAGGAAGCATTCACGTGCGATTGGGCAACACAACATCACATCTCCTGAGCAGCAGTACAGACGATTTTCCAACCCATCTCCCAGCTCCTGGTTCCAGATGCTGCTGCAGAACATGGTCCCCAAACATCTCACCGCCACGAGCTGTCCGCTCTGGGGAACCAGCCACAGCCTCGGTGATGATCCCACGAAGGAGCTCAGAGAACTCAGCTGCACTCCCTTCAGCCCAGTGTCCAGGAGCGCCCACCACTGCATGGTCATCTGCACTGAGTGTGAATCCTGCTGCCAGCCAGGGCTGTCGCAGCCTCATTTGCAGCTACACCAATGTCTGTGTAAAGAGACCAAATGTCCCTTAGTCCCAGGCAGACTCCCACTGATCTCCGAGGATCCTATCTCAGGAGAAGGGTAACTGGTAAACTTCTCTGGAATAAATGCCTTGGCCTGGCCTGACCCCTTGATGTGGGGGAGAGTGGACTTGTCTCAAATCCAGAGACCGAGGGCCTGGAATACCTTGAATGATTCCTTGAATGCCGGGGAGAACGGGGATAAACTAGCCAATTGTCTAGCGATGGAAACATCTCGACACCCAAGATGGACATGAGCCACTCCCAGACATTTAGTGAGTCCCCTTGGTGCAGCCCCTTGCACTGAGAACAGACGCTGTCCCGCCGCAGAGAGAGGCGTCACTCCGACAGCCACACAGACGCAGGCATCGCTACACAGAGAGCTCCAAGCCAGTTTAGAGGGGACAGAACAACATATGGAACTTCCCAGGAAGCTAGGTTTCAGAGTGGTAGCTGTGTTAGTTTGTATCAGCAAAAACAACGAGAAGTCCTTGTGGCACCTTAGAGACTAACATATTTATTTGGGCTTAAGCTTTCGTGGGCTAAAACCCACTTCATCAGATGTATGGGGTGAAAAATATAGTAGGCAGTATCAAGTATTAGAGGGGTAGCCGTGTTAGTCTGGATCTGTAAAAAGCGACAGAGAGTCTTGTGGCATCTTATAGACTGACAGACGTATTGGAGCATAAGCTTTTGTGGGTGAATACCCACTTCGTCAGATGCATTAGTGGAAGTTGCACGTGGCAAAGTGGGTATTCACCCACAAAAGCTTATGCTCCACTACGTCTGTCAGTCTATAAGATAGCACAGGACTCTGTTGCTTAGTAAGCAGTATGTATATCACAGCACATGAAAAGATGGGAGTTGCCTTACCAAGTGGCAGTCATCATTTTATAGAACTCTATCATATCCCGCCTTTTCCAAGCTGAAAAGTCTGTCTCATTAATCTCTCATACAGCAGCTGTTCCATACCCCTAATCATTTTATTGCCCTTTTCCAAGTCCAATATATCTTTTTTGAGATGGGGTGACCAAATCTAGAGGGGAGGGATAGCTCAGTGGTTTCAGCATTGGCCTGCTAAACCCAGGGGTGTGAGCTCAGTCCTTGAGGGAGTCACGTAGGGATCTGGAGCAAAATCAGTACTCGGTCCAGGCAGGGGGCTGGACTCAATGACCTTTCAGGGTCCCTTCCAGCTCTATGAGATAAGTGTATAACTGCACACAGTATTCAAGATGTGGGTGTCCCATGGATTTATATAGAGGCAACATGATATTTACTGTCTTATTATCTATCCCCTTCTTAATGATTCCTAACATTCTGTTCGCTTTTTTGACTGTGCTGACACGTTGAGTGGTATGTTTCAGAGAACTATCCACAATGACTCCAAGATCTTTCTTGGTGTAACAGCTAACTTAGACCCCATCACTTTGTATGTATAGTTGGGATTGTGTTTTCCAATGTACATCACTTTACATTAATCAACTTTGAATTTGCAATCTGCCATTGTGTGTCCAATCACTCAGTTTTGTGAGATCCTGTTTGTAGCTCTTTGCAGTTGCTTGGACTTAACTATCTTGAATAATTTTGGATCATCTCAATTTTTTCCACCTCACTGTTTACCCCTTTTCCAGATTATTTATGACTATGTGAATAGGACTGGCCAATACAGACCTCATTATATACCTACCTTTTGTTTCGTCTCTTTTAACCAGTATACTGATCCATGAGAGGACCGTCCCTCTTATCACATGGCTCCTTATTTTGCTTATTAGAGCCTTTGGTGAGGGACCTTGTCAAAGCTTTCTGGAAATCTAAGTACACTATGTCCACTGGATTCCCCTTGCCATATGTTTTGTTGACCCTCTCAGAGAACTCTAATAGATAGTAAGACACGATTTCCCTTTACAAGACATGTGACTCTTCTTAACATATTATGATCATCTTGTGCCTGGAAATTTGTTCTTTACTATAGTTTCAACCAAGTTGCCTACTGAGTCAGCTTACCAGCCTGTAATTGCTGGTACCTATGGAGCCTTTTTTAAAAATTGGCATCACATTAGCTATCCTCCAGTCATTTGATACAGAAGCTGATTTAAACTATCTGCAGTCATAGGAATCATAGAATGTCAGGGTTGGAAGAGACCTCAGGAGGTCAATCAAGTCCAATCACTGCTCAAAGCCGACCAACCCCAACTAAATCATCCCAGCCAGGCCTTTGTCAAGCGGGCCTTAAAAAATTCCACCACCTCCCCTAGGTAAACCATTCCAGTGCCACTACACTCCTAGTGAAAAAGTTTTCCTATATCTACCTAGACCTCCACCACTGCAACTTGAGGACTATGCTCCTTGTTCTGTCACCTACCACCACTGAGGACCAGCCGACCTCCATCCCCTTTGGAACCCCCCTTCATGTAGTTGAAGGCTTGCATCAAATCCCCCTCTTTCTGCAGAATTAAACAATTTCACATTCAAGTTCCTTCAGAACTCTTGGGTTAATACCATCTGGTCCTGGTAGCTTATTACTATTTAGTTTATCAATTTGTTCCAAAACCTCCTCTACTGACACCTCAATCTGGGACATTTCCTCAGATTTGTTACCTAAAAAGAATGGCTCAGGTTTGTGAATCTCCCTCACATCCTCAATAGTGAAGACTGATACAAAGAATTCATGTAGTTTCTCTGCAATGGCCTTGTCATCCTTGAGTGCTCCTTTAGCATCTTGATCGTCCAGTGGCCCCACTGGTTGTTTAGCAGGCTTCCTGCTTCTCATGAACTTAAAAAAAAATGCTATTACTTTTTAAGTCTTTGACTAGCTGTTTTTCAAATTTGTTTTTTGGCCTTTCTAATAATATTTTTACACTTCATTTGCCAGTGTTTATGCTCCTTTCTATTTTCCTCACTAGGATTTAACTTCCACTTTTTAAAGGATGCCTTTTTGCCTCTCACTGCTTCTTTTACTCTGTTTTTTAGCTGCAGTGGTGCTTTTCTGGTTCTCTTACTATGTTTTTTAAATTGGGGTATACAATGACGTTGAGCCTCTATTATGGTATCTTTAAAAAGTTTCCATGCAGCTTGCAGGGATTTCACTTCTTGCGCTGTACCTTTTAATTTCTGTTTAACTAACTTCCTCATTTTGTGTAGTTCCCCTTGCTGAAATTAAATGTTACAGTGTTGGGCTGCTGTAGTGTTTTCCCCGCCACAGGGATGTTAAATTTAGTTATATTCTGGTCACTATTACCAAGGGCTCCAGCTATAGTCACCTCTTGGACCCGATCCTGTGCTCCACTTAGGACTACATCAAGAATTGCCTCTCCTCTGGTAGGTTCCAGGACTAGCTGCTCCAAGAAGCAGTCATTTAAGTGTCAAGAAACTTTATATCTGCATCCTGCCCTGAGGTGACATGTGCCCAGTCAATATGGGGATCGCTGAAATCCCCCATTATTGATTTTTTTTTATTTTAATAGCCTCTCTAATCTCCCTGCACATTTCACACTCACAGTCACTATCACCATCCTGATCAGATGGTCTTATGTGCTTATGTTCTTATGACAGCGGAGAGATAACCAGGAGAACTGAATGGGATCGAGTGGGGAGGGGCTGAGCAGTAATGGGTGGGGAGCAGGGACTAGAAGGACATGGGGAGAGAGACACTGCTGCGGTCTCAGACAAGATCGTACCTGCTCCTTTAGACAACGCCAAAGGGAACATTCATTCAAAACTCTCCCCGAGCCAGCAGCATCGGGCCCCAGAGCACACACTGCTTACCTGCGTTAGCGGGCTCCTCCTGCCAGACTGGCTTGGTCACTGTCTCTGCTACTGTGTCCGGATCCTGAGACTCACTGAACAGATCCTGGCATCCCAGCAATATCTCAATGGCACCCTTGTCCCTGCGCTCCCCATTTCACAGACCCAGGATTCTCCCCTCATTCCCGGTCTATGGCCGCAGCAGCGGGTGGAGCCTGTGTGCTGTCCCGCTGCATCTCAGGCTGGCAGAAAAACGCACACTGAGAATTCATTCCAAAACTTCAGAGAGCTGAGGGGTCCCACTGCTTCGCCCCTGCTACCCTGACCCTAACACACCAGAACCGACATCCCTTCCCTTCTCCACAGCTCTCCAGAGCCCCAGAGCAGAGCAGAGTGAGTTCAGCACAGCCCATCACCCCATTCATAGAGATATACCTGCCTCATAGAACTGGAAGGGACCCTTAAAGGTCATTGAGTCTAGCCCCCTGCCTTCACTAGCAGGACCTGCACACCTGCTACCACTACGAGCACGCTCAAAGGAAGGCCTCCGAGACATGCCAGCAACAGAAGTAGAAGGGAATAATCATCATTCAGGATGCTGATGCTGGCAAAATGGTAACAAAAACTGAGCTCCATGGCATCTGCAGTGCTACTGCACAAGGAGGAGGCCGTAGAAAACTTGATCCCTGTGCAGCAGAGTGAAGGAAGCAGACCAGACAGGTCACAGACTCCTAACGTTTAAGGGACCATCAGATCATCTGACCTCCTGTGTCTGACAGATCATTCAGTTTCACCCAGTGATCCCTGCACTGAACCCAGTCGCTGGCGCTTAGATAAAGCATCTTCCAGAAAGGCCCCTAGTCTGGATCAAGAGACACCTGGAAATGGAGAACTCATCCCTTCCCCGGGGAGTTTGTTGCAGTGGTTAATCACACGGTTAAAAACGTGCACCTCATTTCTGGCTCAAATGTGTCAGGTTTCAGCTTCCAGCCAGTGTTCTGCCTGTCTCCACTAGAGTACAGAGCCCGCTAGTGCCCAGGTATGCCTACACTGCAATCACGTCACCTCTCAGTCATCTTTGTGAGAAGCTACACAAATTGAGCTCCTGGAGCCTCTCCCCCCCAGGCATTTTCTCCTGCCTGTGAATCATTTCTCTCTTTTTTCTGAACCCTCTCCAGCTTTTCAACTTCCTTTTGAAAATACAAACACCAGAACTGGCTGCCGTGTTCAGGATCGGACTCCCCAGCTGTGCACAGAGGTAACATCACTTCCCTACTCCTATTCCCGTTTACACATGCAAAGATCACACTTAAGCTTTTGCCTTAGCATCACACTGGAAACTCACAGACTAAGTCCAGAAGAGACCTCATCATCACCTAGTCTGATCTCCTCCGACACCAATGTTCATGTCGTCCACACAGTAATTCTCTATGGATTTCCAGGTTGCTGGTTAAAATGCTGACTGGCATTGGGCCAAGTACCAATCCCTGTGGACTCCGACACTCAATGGCGACTCTCTATTGGTAACTACATTTTAACTCTTAATCCATCTGATCTGTGCTTCACTGATACCAGATACTGCTGATATTTTAATCAGAAAGTCGCATGGTGGGCTGTAATGATTGGGCCTGGAAATTAATCCTCATTGTAAATTCAACTGTAAGAAGTGACTGAAAGTTCATAAAATGTCACAATAAGCTGCAACAACAAATTTTGTGGGAAAAGGTACAACGGGGAGAGAGAAAAACTGAATTAGCCCCCCAAAAAAGGCCTGCTGACATAAGTCAAGGACTGTGTTAAAAACACATCTGGTAAACAAGACCGTGTGAGACTGAAAATCAACGAACCAAAATTGGCATGTCAGCAGTTAGGCCCAGCTGATGGGCTAGTCCACCCACTACTCCCTTTTCAGGCCCATAATGAAAGAGACTTTAGGGGGGAAATTGGCAACTGGAGCACGCTTCATCCTCATGACTGCCTCCCCCATCCCCTGTGGGACCCTGGACCTTCTTCGTTCTAATCCTGAGAGGTGTGCTGGCCGCACTGGGCCACAGAGAGGGAGTCGGACGACACCAGCGCCAGCTATTCCCGAATGCCACCTGCAATGTGAGACTGGCTCTCTCCCCATCCCCCACGTCTCCTTCCCCTTTCCAGCCTCACTCCTCCTCTTTCCTAGCCCTCTCCTTTTTCCTTCTAACAGAAGCCCAGCTTAGCCGGCCAAAACGGGGTATTCTGCAACACGGCCGTAAGCCTGATGCCCAAAAGAGGCAGCTAAAAGCAATGGCCTGACAGCCTGTTGCTGGTGCAAGTTTGCCAGGCCCCAGAGTGGCTGATCAGCCAAGCGCTGGCCCCCATTTCTCCAGCAGGGGAGGGGGGCAAGTGAAAGTTGACAGCCAACACAGAAGCTGCATTTTCTCCGTTTTCTTTTCTCTCCCCTTTCGTGTGCGTTTGGTTTGTTTTGCCTTCTGCAAAATGGGATCAGACTTTAGCAGTAACAACCGCTCCAGCTCATCCATCTAATTATGTCTGTGTTCCGTTACTATCACCTGTGATACCCCTTAAACAAGGGGAGGTCCTTCTAAAATCTCTCCCCAGCTAAGGGAAAGTGAGAAGGAATGTTGTTAAAATGAGAGCCTGACGTAATACTTAACCTTTCCAGCACTGCAACTGTTATTCCTTCTGTTCTGTGGCTTTAATATCAGGTTAACAAGAGTGCTTAGAGGAGTGTTTGCCACGGAGCTAAGCAGGCTGCAGTCCCTGGATACCAAACCTCAAACCTTGTTTAAAACTGTTTAATGTTGGACAGTGACTGGGTCATGCTTACACGTTACATCGTGTCCCTGGCCTCTCTTTGCCACAAGCTGGGAATGGGCGACAGGGGATGGATGATTCCCTGCTCTGTTCATTCCCTCTGGGCACCTGGCATTGGCCACTGTCAGAAGACCTGATACTGGGCTGGATGGACCTTTGGGCTGGCCCAGTATGGCTGCCCTTACGTTCGGGGTACAAGTCCATCTAAATCAATACGAGGTACTGGAGGCTGCTCCACATGGAGCCGTGGTGTGCGGCAGACTGGGGTGTAACTCTAAAGCACACTAGGCTGATGCACACTCACTGGCCAAGCAGGCCCTGCTGCCGTGCACTAATGGTGCATAGTGCACTCTGACCTACCGCTGTGTAAGCACGAGGACTGACAGTGCGCTGTGCGGCAGGCCGGGTGGCTCCAGATTTACATCCCGGCTTGCCACACACTAAGGGAGCTCTCTACACATGCAGTACGATACAGGGCGCTGTCTACACCAATACAACTGGTGAAAACACTCGATGTCGATGGGAGACAGCTCCTGTCGCTATAATAAAACCACTTCTGTAAGCGGCAGAAGCTGTGTCGGGGAGAAGCTCTCTTGCTGACACAGCGCTGTGCACTCATGTCGCTCAGGGGCTGGTTTATTCACACCCCTGAGTGACATCAGTTATGCCAACGTCGGCTATGTCTACACTAGTCTCCATGTGGACAAGCCCTAAGCCCTGCTCGACGCTCCCCACTGATGTCGGTAGATCTCCACCACAAGGTACTTATCGCTAGGTCGACAGGAGAGCTTCTCCTGCCAACCCAGCTACCGCCTCTTGGGGAGGTGGGATACCTACGCCACAGGAGAAGCTCCCTCACCCATCGGCGTAGGAGCATCTTCACTAGGCACGACAGGGCGGAGCTGCACCAGGGCAGCTTTGTAAGTGGAGACAAAGCCTTACGTCAAAACACCTTGCAAACTCCACTTCTAGTACATGCACAATCACCTTTATCAAGCAAACCTGGAATCTCCTCCTACCAGGTCACCAGCTGTGTTTGAGAAGACCTATTTTCCATAAACCCATCTCAACTGGCATTATGATATTCCTGTCCTTCAATTTATCCCCAGAATCCTGTCTCGCTTTCCCCAGGATGGGTGCCAGGCTAATGGGCCCATATCATCCCTCTTGCCTTCACCTGGAAGCGAAGCTGGGGTCACACTGGGGAGTCCCTCGCAAGTGCACAAATTGCCAGTGTCTGGTAAATTCAGTTCGCTAGTTCCCATAATCTCCCAGAACACACATTGCCCAGGCCCACTTCCCTGTGTCTCGTCAGACGATCCTTTATCCATGTTTAATCCAGGTCTCCACTATATCCTAAATGTCCAGGCTCCTCTTGATAGCAGCTCTGGATCCCAGCCATTTTAGAGCCATCACTTCTGCCACCCTCTGCTGGTTTATCTGTGCCCATATTGTGCTCTCTCTAGCTCAACCCATCCCGCTTACCTGGGATAACCCCTCGGTAGGAAGTCATTAGCCTAATGACAGCAAAGCAGTGCAGTCAGGAGCAGTGTTTCTCAGCGGGGCAGTGGGAGGGAGGGGATGTCAGCAACCCCCAGGAGGTCCTAAAGCACTGAACACTTTATTACAATCTAAAGCCAAGAAAATCTGGCTCCTCCTCTCCCTGCACCCTCAGCCTGTCGAAACCAAGTGTTCCCTGCCAGGCTTCCAATACTAGGGTTATCACTGCTACACTTTCCTCTCTTACTTCAGTGGGTCCTGTCACCCAGAAGGTGAATCCCCGAACCCACAGCTCTTGGATAGCCTTTTCCCTGGAGCCCAAGAGGCTTTGCAGAGGGGGAGCAGGATCATTACCTAGCTTACAAAAGGGGAAGGACTCAGTGGCAGAGTCAGCCGGGGCCCTGCCCACTAGACCACTCTTCCCTCCTCTAGGACCATGAGAGGAAGAAATCACACCCGGCCGCAGTGGATTGTATTGCACCCTTGTGTTCCTTCGCTTCCACTCCAGTTGCCCCTTGCTCCAACCTGCCCCTCCCTTGTCAGCAGTGCACTGTCCTTTCCAAACTTCCTTCCATGCCCCTTCCTCTGTGAGCACAGTTCTCCTCCTCCTCCTCCCATTCCCCTGCACGCAGCTCCAATCCATCCAGCCACACAGCCCCTGCCAAACTCGCCCTGGAGAGACGGGGTGGGAAGGGAGAGCAGCATGTGCAGCGTCTCTCCCAAGGAAGGCTCCAGATGCAAGCCCCTGGAGCCCCCTGCTCCGTACAAGCGAAAGCCGCAGCGTTTCTATCCCAGCTGTTCCTGTGCTCTGTTCCCTTTCTCAGGGCAGCTGCTCCAGCCAGCAGTTCGGCTGCTCCCCTCCCCACAGCATGTCTAGATACAAAGGATTCAACTGGATTTCCTCTGCCTCCCAGTACATTTGTAATGGCCCGTTTCTCCAGCCGTGCAATCCCTGTGGCTCACACAGGCCCCCCCCCGGGGGAGCCAAGCACTCCAGCGAGCCAGCTGCAGGTCTCTGGGGCTGCAGGTGCCAGAGCACCACATCTGCGGGAGAGCGAGGGGTAGGGCCGGGCGCTGCGCTGTAGTTACCGTCTTGGAAGACTCTCTCGACGTTCAGGCCATAGGTGGCGCAGGTCTCATAGTACGTGCAGCGCTTCAAATCGTTGGAGAGTTTGCGGGCCCGGGAGTCATCGATGACACGGGGATTTGTGGCACTGATCGCATCTGGACCCAAAGAGAGGGAGAGCTAGACAACAAGTCTCCACACCCCATCCCACCCTGGAGCCCCCCAAGATACCAGAGTCCCACAGCACATTCCATCCAGGGCTGGGATAACCAGCTCCAAAGCCCAGGCCCCTTCTGTCCCGGCTGAGATAGGCAGGTTCCACAGCACGTCTCTGGAAACCTGGCAGCCCTTGTCCTCCCCACCCGCCCTGCCTCCAGATCCCCCAGTTCCACAACCCAGGACTTGGGTCAGGAAGGTACCGTCCCCAGCTGCAGACACCACTGACGATTCTCCGCTAGCTTTAATTCCTTGTAGCCAAACCCTAGGAACTTCTCAACTCCCACTCAAGCACTGGAGCTCTGGTTACAGCACCCCCACTGCCACATCCTCCACCCCCCACTGCCACTCCCATGCGCAGAACAACCTCCCCGGCCCCTGGCAATCCCACTCCCCCCTGCCCCTGCCCTTCTGTCTACAATCACAGGCACACATCAAGGTTTCAGAAGTCCCGGAGCTCAGGCTGTCCATGCCGAAGTCCCTCGCCCCTCCCGCCTCCATCCCCTGCCTGCGTGAGTGTTGGTTAATAAGCGTAGGACCCGGCCTCGTGGCCGCGTGAGGCACCCTGTGTGAGGCAGAGGCAGCAATGCTAACGCCAGCGCTAGGCCTTTGCAGTCTGAGAGGTGTCGCTACCACCAAGGCTTGAGAGCCCAAGCCACAGCCTGAGCCGCCAGGCCCACAGGCTCTCTGGAGACCCGTGAGTTCCAGGCCAGCTGCCAGGCTGGGATGCTGGCTGCCAGCTGCAGGCTAGTGCGGACACACCCCAGGCTCCTTGTTCGCCCCCTTCTCCTGCAGGATGGCCAGCTTCTGCCTTGTGCTCCCGATTGTGACCCAAGGGAAAACTCCTCCTGGCTCAAATCCCCTGGCCTGCCCCCATGCAGCCAGTCACCTTCCCCCAAGCCCACTGTGCCAGCCTGGGCAGGTCTGTCCGACCCATCTCCTCCTCTGCATCTGGCAGGACCTGGAGAAGTTTCCCCGCACCCATCGTCTTCAGTCTCTGCCCAGGGCCCGAGAGATTCATACGTCCAACACCAGTCTTTACTGGGGCTGAGATCCTTGGTGAGCCCCTAAGTCCCCCTCTCCACCCTCTGCCTGACTCCAACCTCCTGCAGGGGGGTGCCAGGATGCCTCAGGAGGCCCAGAGCCGGAGTGGGGAAGGTGCTGGACACCTCAGGGTGCCTGCAGGGGAGGGAGAGGCAGCAGCTGGCACCATGTGGCCTGGTGTTTGATGTTCCTGGCAGGGCTCACCGCCCCAGTGCAGAACAGGCTGGGTCGGGGAAGCGACTGGCCCTACACGGAGTCCCTGTGAGCCCTTACAGGCCCGGCCAGCCCTGGCACCCCGGGGTGTCCCGGCAGCACTCTCCCTGGCTCCCTCTCACCTTGCGTCCCCACCAGGACCATGGGCACCTCGGCCGTGCTGCGGTAGCTGCAGAGCCGCAGGTAGTAGTTATATACTGTCTGGAAGCTGATCTCGTCCTCCAGGCTGAAGACAAACACCACGGCGTCCACCCAGGCGGCAAACTGGGGAGACACTGACCATCAGCCCAGCGCCTGTCCCATCGAGCCCCCACCCTGATCCCTGCAGCCCAGGGCCTGCTCCATCGAGCCCCACCCTGATCCCTGCAGCCCAGGGCCTGCTCCATCGAGCCCCCACCCTGATCCCTGCAGCCCAGGGCCTGCTCCATCGAGCCCCCACCCTGATCCCTGCAGCCCAGGGCCTGCTCCATCGAGCCCCCACCCTGATCCCTGCAGCCCAGGGCCTGCTCCATCGAGCCCCCACCCTGATCCCTGCAGCCCAGGGCCTGCTCCATCGAGCCCCCACCCTGATCCCTGCAGCCCAGGGCCTGCTCCATCGAGCCCCCACCCTGATCCCTGCAGCCCTGAGCCTGCCCCACTGAGCCCCCACCCTGATCCCTGCAGCCCAGGGCCTGCTCCATCGAGCCCCCACCCTGATCCCTGCAGCCCAGGGCCTGCTCCATCGAGCCCCCACCCTGATCCCTGCAGCCCAGGGCCTGCTCCATCGAGGCCCCACCCTGATCCCTGCAGCCCAGGGCCTGCTCCATCGAGCCCCCACCCTGATCCCTGCAGCCCAGGGCCTGCTCCATCGAGCCCCCACCCTGATCCCTGCAGCCCAGGGCCTGCTCCATCGAGCCCCCACCCTGATCCCTGCAGCCCAGGGCCTGCTCCATCGAGCCCCCACCCTGATCCCTGCAGCCCAGGGCCTGCTCCATCGAGCCCCCACCCTGATCCCTGCAGCCCAGGGCCTGCTCCATCGAGCCCCCACCCTGATCCCTGCAGCCCTGAGCCTGCCCCACTGAGCCCCACCCTGATCCCTGCAGCCCAGCACTTCCCTCACTGAGCCCACACCCCAGCGCCTGCACTGCTCCCTGCACCTGCCGCACTGAGCCCCCATCCCGCTCTCTGCAGCCCAGCGCCCCCTGCTAAGTCCCCTCCCCGATCCCTGCACCCCTCTGCCTGCCCCACTGAGCCCCTGCAGCCCAGCACCTGCCCCACTGAGCGCCTGCCCCGCTCCCTGCTCCCCTGCACCTGCCTCACTGAGCCCCTGCAGCCCTGCGCCTGCCCCACTGAGCCCCCACCCCACTCCCTGCAGCCCAGCGCCCCCTGCTGAGCCCCTGCCCCATTCCCTGCTCCCCTGCACCTGCCTCACCGATCACCCACTACAATCCCTGCACCTGTCTCACCGAGCCCCCACCCTGCTCCCTGCAGCCCAGCGGCTCTCCCACCACCCTGGGGTCAGCACTGACTGAGGGGACTGTGCCCCCTGCTGAGCCCCACCCTGCTCCCTTTTAAGCGTTTCCTTGTCTCCCATCCAGCCCTGCTGTGAGATCCAAACCCCTGACGCCTCCAGGAGAGGACCTTGTTCCGGACTGACGGCCAGGCCAGCGGCCTCCTCTCCTTCCCTAGGAGCTCACTACTCCTTGCACTGGGCTCTCAAGGGGCAGGATTAGTGCAGAGGAGAGGGGGGCTCTTACCTGGAGCTCGGGAGGGCCCCCTTCATCTCGAATCAGCAGCAGGTAACTCTGACCATCCACTACGATCTCCTTCTTAAACCGGCCACCTGGGGACAAGGCAAAGCAGCGCACTGAGCCTGGGGTGGGGAGTGAACGGAGGGCGCACACCTCCAGGGACACACCTGACGAGAGGCAGCTGGGTGGGCAGGCGCCTGGGGCAGCTGTGAGGCTGGCACTGCACACAGAGATGTCTAGTGGGGAGGTCCCCTCTTGAGCCAGGGACTAGGAGTCAGAGCCCATCCTGCCCTGCCGAGCTCAGCACGGGGACAGCCCCCAGGAGGGCGAGGGCCTTACCTTCTGGGGACTCCTCCTGCACGTACGTGCCAGTCAGGTAGCGATGCACCAGGGCCGACTTGCCGCTGGACAGGTTCCCCACGATGCCCTGCAACACAAAGGTGCGTGAAAGCGCCCTGCCCCTCCGAGCTAATATCACCAGAGAGCCCGGCCCATCAACATGGGGCCAGCACTGGCCACCTGAGAGGGCTGTGATGAACTAGGAATGTTCTTAATGTTTTCTCTGAACACTGTGTTGGTGCCTCAGTGTCCCCTAGGCAGTTCTTAAGTATCTGGCAGAGCAAAGGGCCAGTGCCCCTAAATGCCTGGCACTCTGTCTCCTAGCAACTGATGGCCTGGGCCCCTCCTCTGCAAAGGTGCCAGCTGAAAGTGTTGGAGACAAAGGGGTCAGGTGACCTCCTGGCCCGGGAAAGGGGCTGAGCAGAGAGGAGGGGTTTGAGGGGGTGGGTAGTCTGGAGCTGGCTGGGGACGAGGAGTGAAGTGCAGACGGGGGGGGGTCTGGCTCACTGCCCCCCCAGAATGGACCCGGCCGAGGGGTCCCGTTCGCTGCACCTACAAGCTCTGTTGTAGACCCTGTTCCTGTCATCAAATAAACCTCTGTGTTACTGGCTGGCTGAGAGTCACGTCTGACTGCAAAGTGGGGGGGCAGGACCCTGTGGCTTCCCCAGGACCCCACCTGGGCGGACTCGCTGTGGGAAGCGCACGGAGGGGCAGAGGATGCTGAATGCTCCAAGGAGAGACCCAGGAGGTGAAGCCGTGTGAGCTTCTTGCCCTGAACAAGTCTGCTCCAAGGGAGAGGAGGCTCCCCAAAGTCCTGACTGGCTTGGTGGGGGAGCAGTTCCAGAGCATCGCCCGGTGACTCCATGACAAGGGCCCAACCACTGCACGCCCCAGCTTGCCATCCAGGAGCACTGAGCGGCCTGGAACTGGACGGGAGCGGAAAGCAGATGCTGGAGCCCTGCTGGCTCAAGGGAGGGTGGCTGAAAGCAAGTGGGCTTCCCGTTGTACCGCAGAACAGCTACCGCCACTGCAGGCCGAGCACCAGCCCCCCCTCCACTGGCCCCCAGGTCTCCCGTTGCTTTGATGGACACTCGTGCTGGAGACCCTTCTCCGGCCCACACCAACCTCCCAAGGGCCACACGACCAGTGAGGCAGAGAAAGCGCCTGGCTGTGGGTCTGGTCACAGCTGTTCCCTGGGGTCTCAGCAAGGGCGGGTGAGATCTGCCCTTTCTTCACCAGCAGCAGCGCACTCATTTACCAGCGGGGCTGGCCGCGCTGCCTGGAGTTATGGTTGCCTGACACAACCCATTATAAGCCCATTGCTAACGACGTTACCAAACTTGAGCTGCCTGGGCTGAGATTTGCCAAGTCGGTGCCTGCTTCTGGCTGGCTCATTAAGGGCGTCTCCGTAATAACTTGCTGCTCTTTTGGAGAGCAAGCTCAGCCGCCAACAGGTAGAACCATTTCTCCGGAGAGCTCTAGTGCCTCGAGGGGTTGTAGCAGGTACTGGAAAGTCGGCAAGAGGATAATCCGGAGGTCAGGGAGGCACCTTCTACTGTCTGGGAAAACCTGGTCAGAGGAGGCCAAGTTCTAACCTGTAGAGCAGGCAATCTCCACTTGCACATGTCCAGTGCAGCTGAGTGCTGGCTTGCGCCTTCCTTTTCTGAACTGTCCATCTGCACTGAGCACACTCCTGCAGCCCCACTGAGCGCCCCACACAGAGACAACATGGATCCTTCACCTGCTGTTCTCCCCCGGCCTACGGGACGCAGCACTTGGCCAGGAGAAGGAGAGTTCTTACCGCACCTCTTCTCCTGAGGGCTGTTCCTGGGTGCACGTCCCTTTCTGCTGACTAAGGCTTCGCTGCCCCACACTGGGAAGTGAGCCAGTATCACCCTGTTACTTTGCAGCGCTGGGAGCGTAACACAGCGTCTAACGGCGCAGACCCAAGTCTCAGCTGCTTAGCCCTGCCTGAGGTTAAGATTTTGCCACAAGTACTTTTAGTAAAAGTCACAGACAGGTCGTGGGCAGCAAACAAAAATTCACAGAAGCCTGTGATGTGTCCTTGACCTTTACTAAAAATACCCTGGGGGGCTAAACGTCAGATCCCCGCCGGGGGATAGCCACTGGCCACTGCTCCTGTGATGGAGGCTGACCCAGCCCGGCCACTGCTCCTGGGCAGGGGGTGACAGTTGCTCCAGCTCTGCCAAAGAAGTCGTGAAGGTCCATTAAAGCCACAGAATCTGTGACCTCTGTGACACAATTGGATCCTTAGTCACGCTGCCTCGTGGAAAGAAGCTGCATATCTTTGGCCTTGGCCATGCTGTCTGTAAAGTGGGGCTAGTCGTGTATAAATAATCCAGTGTGTTTTGTATCTGTCTCTAGTGGCTGCTTCAAAGAGGATATAACCTACCACTGCTGCTAGCCAGGTGCACTGCACCCAGAAATCCTGAGTTCAGACCCTGCTAGTGACTGAGGCAAAGATGCTTACAGTTGTATATAAATGAATTTTTCCCTCCATTTTTCTATTTTCAAAAAAAAATGCTAGTAAATTCCATCTCCATAGCTAGGAAACCCGTGCACTGAACGAGGCATGGTCCTGTGGGAACTCACCCAGACAAACCCACTACCAGAGTAGACACCCCAGGGATGAGGAAAGGCTCATTTCTGGCATTTCTGAACTCCCGAGTGCTCAACTTTGTAAACCCGGTCCCATTCTCTTCTGACAGTTTTGTGTGTGGACGGATAAATACAGCATGCTAAGAGTCAGCATCCAGGTGCTGCATCACATCGGCTCCCCCCATCCACCCTGAGCCCAAATGGTCCTGACCCTTGGAAGAGTGGACAACCTGATCAATCTGGGTTAGAGTAACTTTGTGTGACGGTATGACTCCGCCATGCAGTGTGTGGCTGGGTGAGGGTTAACCCCATGAGGAATGGTGACCACGCCACGACTGTCCATCCACAAGGGACACACGGCTGGGCTGCTCTGTGCCCCATTTTCTCCTCCTCCCCCGCTGCCAGAAGGAGGATGGCTGCTATGACTCTACAAGGACATGTGATGAGACCACATCTCTACACTCCAACTTGGGACGTGCTGGACCCTGGCGAGAGGGATCTGTGGCCTGTGCATGGAACACCTGGGGATTCCGAGCTGTGAGCAAGTGCAATTTGCCCCCTAAGAATCTGCAGCCTGCCTGTATCATCTCTTAGGGTGAGAATCTGCTACTCATATCCAGCCTATCTAGCATATTAAGCTTAGTTTGCATCTTTTGTTTATTTGCTAGGTGATCTGCTTTGATTTGTTTGCTATCCCTTACACTCACTTAAAATCTCTCTTTTATAGTTAATAAACTTGGTTTTGCTTTATCTAAACGAGTGAGCTGGAGTGAAGTGTGTGGGAATCATAACCCAGGGGCAAAGGCTGTTGTATATTCCTCTCCACATTGAGGGAGGAGGCAAACTCTATGAGCTTGCACTGTGCAGTTCCCTGTGCAGCGCAAGATGGTATAATTCTGGGTTTATACTCCAGAGGGGTGCGCGCCTAGGGAGCTGGGAGTTGCCTTAACTGTAGCCTTCCTATGCAGGGGCTGGTCAGAGAGACTGCATGTAACTGCAGCTGGGTATGTCCCTACCTGTGTGTGTGCTGGTGAGCATGCAGGCTGGAGGGCTTTGTAGCTTGTCACAGCAGTGCAGTGTGAGAGAGAGCCCAGACTGGTGGGTCATGGGGCTCAGTGGTACCCCAGTTCCAGGTGGCACCCCAGGGGGAACCCGTCACACCCATCCCATGCCCAGGCCAGCTGTTCCAGTGGGGAATTATCCTTGCTGGGAAAAAAATTGCCTATTTCCAGTTTGAACTTTGCCGACATCAACTTCCAGCCGCTGGCTCTTGTTCTACCTTCATCTGGGAGATCAAATCTCCTCCCTGCTTAGGCACTTCTGGACTGTGAACCGTCTCTTTGCTAAGCTAAGCAGAATGAGCTTCTCCAGTCTCTCACTACAGGACAGGTTTTCCAGACTTAAAATCCCTGAAGTTCTGTGCAGACATAGAACAAGTCCCAGGCATGCTGAGGTGCCGCTGTCAGACCCAGCTCCAGCACCAGCCAGGTGGGGTGCTGGCAAGAGAGCACCCACTGAGGGCCCCGGGATACTGGACAGGACCTAGTCACACCAGGAGCTCTTTGCTGGTGTGATGCACAGGGAGAGCTTGCTCCCGTTCTGAGCACAGCCTGGCCATGCTGCACACCCAGCGAACTGCACGGATGGGGCTCAGGCTCACAGAGACCTGCCCAAGGTCACACAGAGAGTCTGTGGCAGAGCCCAGAATTGAATCTGGGTCCCCCGACTCCCAGCCAGGTCCCGAATCCTAAGGCCACGTATGAGACCCACCATCAGCAGGAGGGAAATCCAGGTACCTCGACACTGCTGTCATGCCCAGGGCCACACACAGGAGTGCCCTGAACAGTGCGAGGCTGCACACGGGGAGGGAAATGGAGCAGCTAACAGTAAAGCAGAGGGGAGGGGAGAGGAGCTTGGTTCCGCCAGGCACCTATCACCACGTAACAGGACACCAGGAACAGACAGGGGCTGAATGGAGACAAACAATGGAACAGCTGACTGGGGGAGGCAGGGACTCCATCACGCAGGGTGAATCCAGACCGGGAGTCTCTCTAACACACCTGCTCTAGCTGGGCTGGGCTGAAGGAGTCCCTGGATGAGGGTCCCTGCCCTGGACCCTGCAGGAGGCTGGATGGGATGGGCAGAACAGTCCCTGGGGCTTTCACGTCTAAGGATCCAACACCAGCTAAGCAGTGACAAAATGAGAGTTTTCTTAATGTTTTGTATGAATACTGCCTCAGGATGCCTCGGTTTCCCTTGTGTTTTGCACAAGTCTCCAGGTGGTGGGATAAGGTGATCAGAGACCCCTAGAGGGCAGGTGTGACTGTCAGAGAATGCCGGGGTCAACACTCTATCCTGGCAACTGATGGCCGGACACCCTGCCCTGAGCTGGAGAACAAAGTGAGAGGTGGAGACCAGGTGACCAGTTGGCGGGAGTAGAGGCAGCTGGGTGGCTGGAAGCTGGTCAGTCTCCTGGCTGGGACTTGCGGGGAGGGGGAAGCCCAGGGCTCTGGATCCCTTCAGGATGGACTTGGCTGTAACTTCCATTTTCCTGTGCTAACAAGCTCTGTTCTACGCTGGGCTCCTGATGACTAATAACCCGTCTGTGTCACATGCTGGCTGGGAGTCCCTGCTGGCTGCGGTTTGGGGGGCAGGGCCCTGGGAGGGGGTGAGGCTCCCCAGGTGTCCCCTACTCACTGCGGGGTGCTCCTGGTGCGAATAGGGACTGAATGCTCCGAGGTCAGACCCAGGCGGAGGGGGCTTGCCCTGGTGAGAGCGCACCCCAAGGGAGTTACACTGCCCGAGGGCCCCGCCTGACTTCATTCCCAGGGTTGCAGAGGACCCAGCCCGTGCAGCTGACACCATCCAAGGGGACTTGCACACGGCAAGCCTGCCCCACCTCCCGCAGAGCAGGGAGGCCTCGCTCCCACGGCTCACAAGCAGGCACATGCCCCAGCCACAGGCCCTCCGAGGGGCTCCGCGGGCAGAGCAGGCTGGGCCAAGCACTCACCACTTTGAGCTCAGGCACCGAGCGGCTCAGAGTCCATTCCTGGCTGTTCACAAATGAGTCTGCAGAACAGAGAAAAGAGGCCGTCAGCCCCTAGCTGGGGAGAGGAGTCCTCAGCCCCCAGCATCCCCACCCTGGCTACCCTCTGCCCGCAGGGAAGCCCTGGGCTCCAACACCCTCCCAGCACAGTGGCCACCTCCCTACCCTGCTCTGGGCCGCTGCACCCAGGCTCAGGGAGGCTGCTCGCTGGGGGGGGAGCAGCACAGGGCCCTGACTGAGCCCAGCAACCACCAAGGCATAGCCCCAGGTCTGCGCTGGGAGCACCCCTTCCCCAGCACCCCAGAGCCCAGCCTGTGCAGGGGTGACCTCCAGGGGCACTAGGACCATGTGGCACCCCCTTCCCCAGCCCTGTGGGCTGGAGGGAGAAGGAAATTCCAGGGAGAAGCCAGGCCCTTGGGGCCAGCAGCAGGTAGACAGCAACCACAGCAGGGCTGCAGTGCTGCGCTCAGGGGCAGGGTGACAAGATGACAAGTGTGAGCAATGGGTTGGGGGTGGGGGGAGGAACAGGCTCCGATATGAGACAAAGCCCCGAATACTGGGACTATCCCATAAAATCGGGACAGCTGGTGACCTGGGCTGGGGATACACCCGGAGCCGGGATGGCAGAGGTGAAAGGATACAGCAGGGGGGAGGTTGCCCTGTTTGTGGGGGGGAGGTGGAGACAGGGGAAGGGGCAGGGAAGATGCAGCCTGAGCCGTGATGCCAGGGGGCAGGTGAGGGGACGCAGCGTGGAGGAAGAGGCAGGTTGGGGGGGTCAGGGGAGGGGCAGCCAGAGCCATGATGCCAGGGGACAGGTGAAAGGACGCAGCGCGAGGAAAGAGGCAGGTTGGGGGGGGCAGGGGAGGGGCAGCCAGAGCCGTGATGCCAGGGGGCAGGTGAGGGGACGCAGCGCGAGCGAAGAGGCAGGTGGGAGGTGGGGGACGGCTCAGAGGGAGGGAGAGGGGGAGGGCTCTGGGGGAGGGGCAGGGAAGATGCAGCCAGAGCCGTGATGCCAGGGGGCAGGTGAGGGGATGCAGCGTGGAGGAAGAGGCAGGCTGGGGGGGTCAGGGGAGGGGCAGCCAGAGCCATGATGCCAGGGGACAGGTGAGGGGACACAGCGGGAGGAAAGAGGCAGGGTGGGGGGGTCAGGGGAGGGGCAGCCAGAGCCATGATGCCAGGGGACAGGTGAGGGGACACAGCGCGAGGAAAGAGGCAGGTGGGAGGTGGGGGAGGGCTCTGGGGGAGGGGCAGGGAAGATGCAGCCAGAGCCGTGATGCCAGGGGGCAGGTGAGGGGATGCAGCGTGGAGGAAGAGGCAGGCTGGGGGGGTCAGGGGAGGGGCAGCCAGAGCCATGATGCCAGGGGACAGGTGAAGGGATGCAGCGCGAGGAAAGAGGCAGCTTGGGGGGGTCAGGGGAGGGGCAGCCAGAGCCATGATGCCAGGGGACAGGTGAAGGGATGCAGCGCGAGGAAAGAGGCAGCTTGGGGGGGTCAGGGGAGGGGCAGCCAGAGCCATGATGCCAGGGGACAGGTGAGGGGACACAGCGGGAGGAAAGAGGCAGGTGGGGGGGTCAGGGGAGGGGCAGCCAGAGCCATGATGCCAGGGGACAGGTGAGGGGACACAGCGGGAGGAAAGAGGCAGGTGGGAGGTGGGGGAGGGCTCTGGGCGAGGGCTCAGGGGGAGGGGGAGGGGGAGGGAAGATGCAGCCAGAGCCGTGATGCCAGGGGGCAGGTGAGGGGACGCAGCGCGGGGGAAGAGGGAGGTGGGAGAGGGCCCAGGGGGAGGGGCAGGGAAGATGCAGCCAGAGCCATGATGCCAGGGGACAGGTGAAGGGATGCAGCGCGAGGAAAGAGGCAGCTTGGGGGGGTCAGGCGAGGGGCAGCCAGAGCCATGATGCCAGGGGACAGGTGAGGGGACGCAGCGCGAGGAAAGAGGCAGGTGGGAGTGAGGGAAAGGGCCCAGGGCAAGAGGCAGGGAAGATGCAGCCAGAGCCGTGATGCCAGGGGGCAGGTGAGGGGACGCAGAGCGAGGGAAGAGGCAGGTGGGGAAGGACCCAGGGGAGGGGCAAGGAAAATGAATCTAGAGCTGCAGGACACTCGTCAGCAGCACGTTTTATACTGTGGGCTGGACTTTCTCCCGGACCCTGACTGGCCATTCACTCCAACCCGGCCAGTCTGCTCACCTCAGGCTCTGTCCAGCCGCTCAGCCCCCTGTTCGGCTGCCCGCCCTCATTAAACCCCAGCCAACGTCAGAGCCAGGCCAGAGGCTGCCTCGCCCTGTCCATTGCCCCAGCCTGTGCCAGTTCTGGAGGGAAGGGGCTGTTACTGCCTGTGCAACGCCCAGCAGCCCAGGCACCATCACTGGCCAGGCCCATGGCACTCACCCCCGGCCCTCCTCCCATTCCCCATGGTGCTGCTGCCTCTGCTGCAACCCTCCACCGAGCTATACAGCCCCCCTGTGCCAGCCGACTTCTCCCCACACAGAGAACAGCACCCGCACTCTCTGCAGGCACCCCCAGCCATGCAGGAGCGGGATCCAATGGCTCCCAGCCCACTTCTCTGGCACCTGTGGCTCCTCCTCTGCCTAAGAACCACCCGACAAGTTCACAACAGTGCCACCCAAATCAGTTGTGCAAGTCGAGCAGCTGTGGGTCCTGGCCCCGGCCAATGCTTCACCTCTCAGCCCCCCCTCACACGGGACACCCAGCCCAGGACACGCCAGCAACTGAAGGGTTTCCAGCCCAGCCCCATGGGCAAGCCTCGGTCTCCTGTACATGCAGGGGGGCAGCATGACAGGCATGCACCCCATGGCAATGGGGCCTGGTCTGGGAACACAGGAAACCCACCCCTGCCCAGCCAGGCCGGTCTCCACCAATTACCAATGACAGCCAGCCCTTACCTAGTGCAGCAGGAGCTCAAAACGCTTCACAAAGGAGGTCGGTGTCATTAATCACATCTTACAGACGGGGAAACTGAGTCCCAGAGAGGCAAAGGGACTCGCCTGAGGTCCCCCCTGCCAGGGCAGAGCTGGGAAGAGAACCCAGGTCTCCTGGGTCCTAGGTCAGTCCTCACACAGCTGCCTTCCACCAGCCCCGTCAGGAGCACAGAGCTGCAGAGCAGGGTCCCTGCTAGCAAGGAAGCTCAGCAGGACCCAGCACGGGAGCCATTTTTCTATCCCTTTCAAACAATGGAAATTAAATGCAACAACCTGGGAGGGCAACCGCTGAGCCGCCGTGGCCTCTGCCCCCATCACTGCCTCTGCGGCAGGCAGGCTGCACCATCCAGGCCAGCTTGGGCTGCTGGCCAGAGCTTTGAGCCAGCAGCCACCATGGTGCCACGACACAGCTGTCTGCATCCCCTGCAATGGCCGACGGCACTCAGCTGGGGCCCTTAGCACTTGATGGGGGATTTGGGGTCCCCGAGAAGAGGAGCTCCTGTCACAGGAGGTGGAGGCTGCCCTGCCCCTTCTGCCTGGTCCATGCCCACTACTGCATGAGCACTCACTGGTGCACCCATGCCACCACACCCATGCCAATTAGGCATGCACAGGGGCTCATCACTGCACACACTCCACTGCATCTATACCCTCTAGTGTGCATAAGCACTCATGGGTGCACATGCACCACACCATTAGCGTGCCTGAGCACACTGCACCCGCACCCATTAGCGTGCATGAGAACACTGCCCCCACATTAGCATGCATGCACACTCACCAGTGTGCCCACACCACTGCGCCACACCCACTACTGTGCATGCACACTCACACCACTGCACCTGCACAGTCCAGAGTACATGAGCACTCACTTGTGAGCCTGCACCTCTGCACCCCTGCTTGCTAGCATGCATGAGTGCTTACCAGCATGTGAGAGCCCATTCGTGCATGTGCAAGCTGAGCCACTTTTCAGCTCACAAATCTCTCCACGGGCCCAAGCGAAGCCCACAGGCATGGGGGGATGGAACCGGAGCTGTGTCGGGGACAAGTCTCCCAGGGACCAGCCTGAGCCAGCCCATTGTAGGGGGATGGAGGACGCGTCTGACATCCCAAATCAGGTCCCTTTAAGTCACTCTGGGTCCCACCTTTCAGCAACCATCACACAAGGGCCGAAATGAACCTCCTGGATCTTTGATGCCAGTCCCTGTGGCCAGCCGTCACCCATCACGTCATTCCCATCACAAAACTCACCACGCTCCATGTTTAAGCTTGTGAGCTCGTTTGCACCCACTGCTCCTATTGGGAGGCTTGTCCAGAACCTGCCTCTTCCCAGGTTAGAAACCCACTTCTCATTTCCTGCCTCAGCTTACTCCCTGACAGTTCGTCCCCATTTGTTCTTGTGCCAACGCTGTCCATTAGCTTCACTAGCTCTTCCCCCTCCCTCGCATTTGAACTGATGTACTTCTAGGGCAATCAGATCCCATGGGCCTTCATTGTGCTGGGCTAAAGGAGCCAGGCTCCTCTCCAGAGACCACCCCTCCAATCAGAGATTAGCCCTGCTGCCCATCACTGCATCTGCTCCAGTCTGGATCCCACTTTCTTGAACACAAGTGACCAGAACTGCACACAGCGCTCCAGGGCCTTGTGCAACGGCATTAATACTTCCCTGTCTCGACTGGATATACCTTGCCTGATGCAACCCTCGAACTTGGCTGCATCTCATCCTGTGATTGACTGATACACTCAGGTCTTTCTCCTTCTCCCTGGCCAGAGCTCCAAGCCCGGGACCCCTCCCCTGTTCCGCCCCCACTCCGCCACTTCCCCCCGATGCTCTACCCCTATTCTAAGACCAAAAGCAATTCTGTGAACATCTCGTCTGACTTTCTGGGTAACACAGGCCATAGGTCTTCCCTGAATTCCCTCCTGTTTGAACCTTGCAGAGAAATAGCCCAGCACGATTTACAACCTGCCAGTGATGGATAATCCATCATAACCATTTGGGACAGTTTCCCAAGGGTTAATTACCCACACGGTACAAAAAGGTTCCGGTTATTTCCAGTATGTACTTGTCTAGCTTCAACTTCCAGCCATTGGATCGTGTTATATCTTTGTCTGCTAAATTGAAGAGCCCATTATCAAAGACTTGTTTGCCATGTTAGGTAGTTATAAAGTGTGATCGAATCACCCCTAACCGTCTCTGTGTTAAGGTAAACAGATAGACTGTGGGAGATCAATCACCGAAGGCAGGTTTGTAATCCTTTAACCAACTTCTCTGAGTCCTCTCCAATTTATCAACATGCTTCCTGAATGGTGGGCACCAGAACTGGACACAGGATTCCAGCAGTGGTCGCACCAGTGCCTAAGAAAGAGGTCAAAGAACCTCTCTGCTCCTACTCGAGATTCCCCTGGTTATGCGTTCTGGGGTCCCATTAGCCCTTTTGGCCACAACAACACACTGGGAGCTCGTATTTAGCTGATTATGCATCACCACCTGCAACTCTCCGCCTGAGTTGCTGCTTCCCAGGATAGAGCCCCCAGCCTGTCCGAGTGGTCTGCATTCTTCGCTCCTGGATGTGTACATTTACATTTAGTGGTGTCAAGATGCACATTGTTTGCTTGCACCCAACTTACTGAGCCATCCAGATCACCCTGGGTCAGTGCCCCATCCTCTTCGTTATTTACCACTCCCCCAATCTGTGAGCCATCCACAAACTTTATCAGTGACAATCTTATGTTTTCTCCCAGGTCATTAACAAAATATGCATGGGGCCAAGAACTGCACTAGAATCTCAGAGTTATGAACTGACCAGTCAGCCACACCCTGCGTTGGCACCAGACGTGCGCAATCAGGCAGCAGCAGACACACAAAAAAACACACCCCACGTTTGGCACCAGACGTGCGCAATTGGGCAGCAGGAGAGCGAGACACACACACACAAAAAACCACACCCCGCGTTTGGCACCAGACGTGCGCAATCAGGCAGCAGCAGAACAACACAAAAAACCACACGCCGTGTTTGGCACCGGAAGTATGCAATCAGGCAGCAAGAGAGAGACACAAAAAGCAAGTACTGTACTGTGCTGTGTTAAACATAAAGAGTTCTTTTGTTTGACAAGATGCTGATTGACATTACCCTTCGTTAGTTTTTCATTAATCAAAGTCCCATATCAGCTGCTCCATTATTGTTCCCGGGATGGAAGGGCTCGCAGGCCTATCCCATTTACCCTTGTACATGCTAGCATGTTACCTTTCTTCCAGGGAAAACCCCTTTTGCTCAAACAGAGTTAGACTCTAACCTTTCACTCACATTTCAGGTGTTTAAAAAAAAGCGCCATTACAAAAATATGCCATTCACAGCTGAGCTGCCAGGGAGGCAGGGAAAAGGGAAGCACCCAGCTGTTGGAAGAGGGACTTTTCTGTCTGCATGGCCAAGTAACTGGTTTGTATGACTTCAGTTCCAGCTGGACACTAGCCTGACATGATTTGATCCTTTGGGGCTCCAAATGGCATGAGCTGCGAGTCCTCGGGACCAAGAGAAGCTGGCATCAACTTTGCAAAATCACCTGGCTCAGCATGTCTGCACCTCCAGTGTTTGTGGGACTTGCCAGATGGGAAGGGGCAGATCTTTGTCTGCACAAAACACCTAATCTAACCTGACTGGGCAGTCAAGGCCTTGCTTCCATTGGCCAAAGGAGGTGCTACACGAGGCAGGACACACCAGGCACATGCCTTGAAGTCTGAACTCTGACACCACTGAGATCTGGGTTCCCTCCCCCACAACCGGCTGTCAGAGACGCAGGAACCAGCAATACCTGCAGCTCTTTGCAGAGATCAGCAGGGTCTGAAGACTGGTCCTATCAAGCCCAGTCAGCCACTCAGTCCATCACTGTGGATCGGCTGAGCGAGGTAGGTCACTGGCTAATCTGTCCGGCTTGAGCACCAGCTTCTTCCAGCAGCAGGAAGTCACCACAACCACCTTGTAGAAGGACTTGCAGCTTTTTGGTTTTTGTTTGGTTTTCCTCGGCAGAGGAGGCCCCTGCTAGCTCAGCAGCAAGGCACTTGTTTTTGTTAATGCCACTAGTGCTCACTGGCATAGAGGGAGGGAGCGAGCGTGTCCGCAGAGAGCCCACAGCAGGTATCAGCATGGCACCTCCAGACACCAGAACAGCCCTAGGTCAAACCACGACCTGTCTAAGAGAGCCCGCGCGTCTCTCGAGGGGCTGGAGCTGTCCGTCTGTGTACACCCAAGGATGCAGCGACTTCCATCTAGAACCATGTGTGAGTTAAACGTAGCCAGTTCTGTTAGCCACCCATGGGGCTGTTCTGAGAGCAGAGCACATGTCTGTGGGCAAGTAGCTCATTGCCGGCATGGGAACTGCAACCCACCACGTGGGATTTGGTTCGCTCCCCCTCTGGACCCTGTTTAAACCTCCCTGGCACAAGGCCCAGTGTGGGGCTGACAGCTCAATGGACAATCCCCTCCCAGCTGGTCCAGGGTTGGGGTAGGAATCGTTGGGGATAGTAATTTGTCTGATTCACCTCACAACTGGATGAACTGGATGAATTTGATGTTTATTATTAATGGGATTTTTCTTTGGTTTTCCATTTCCCTTCACTAATATAAAACACAGTATAGAAAACTGGAAGCCGGGTCGGAGGGGAGGTATTGACTGTTTCTGCCCCAGACGTCCAGGATCTCAAGAACCTACAAGGAAAGAGACCTATGACCTGCCCTTATACTCTCTGATCCTCACAGCTGGCAATATGGCCTCCCTTGAACCACGTGCATTTTATTACAGCCAAATGCAAGGTCTAGAAACCGAGCCTGTAGGTCGCGCAAGCTGGGGATCTCGTGTCTCACAGTGACAGTTCAGAGCAGCTCTCTGATGGTGGAGGGCTCTTTTCTCCAGCAGGCAAAGACGGAACAAGATCCAACAGCTGGAATTTGTAGGTAGCAAAGTTTAAACTTGAAACGAGGTGCCGATGTGTAGCAGTGAGATTAACTAACCCCTGAGTAACTGATCTGAGCCCTGTGGAGTTGCCATCCCTTGGCACCTGTAAATCGGAACCAACGTCTCTTTCGAAAGAGCCCCTCTAGCTCAGCCGCAGGATAGCTGGCTGGTGTCCAAGGAAGGAAAAGGAATTGCTTCCACTGCAGAGGGGGCTCTGGGCAGAGGTCTGTGCTGCGTAACAGAAGCCCATCTCCAAGGAACAGGGCTGGGAAAAGTGAGAAAATCAGACACGACAAGCGCTTGCTCCGACCCAAGGGCTGTGTTAAGACATAGCTAGTTAGCCCAGCAGACTGGAACCCAAAGTTAACGGAGCACAGTGGGTGGGCTGGAAGTCACACCTAACTGCAGAACAAACTAACGAGGGCTGGGCTGTTCCACCACCATCCCCTGGTGGCACCTTCCGATGGAGATTCTGCTGGGCAGGGCAGGAAGGGGAGTCCAAATGGCTGAGACAGTGGAGTGAAAGGAGCCAGCTTCACCGGGGCTGCCACCCCCACGGTCTCCCAGGACCCAGGCCTTCCCTGTCCAGATCCTGGGAGACATCCTGACCAGACCAGGCCAGAGAGGGACCCAGGTGACAGCGCCACCTCCACCATCTGCAGCTAAATCCCAAACACCATGTGAGACGTGGGTTCCTGCCCCAAATCAGTTCCCCCCCTGTGTTTCTTCTCCTTCCTGGCCCTCTCGTTTTGCCTTCTGTGTAATAATCTGGCTTTGCTGGCCAATGCCGTCTCTTCTGCAGCACTGCTGAGCCTGTGACCAGAGGGAGCTGAAAGGCAGGCACAAAAAGGACCGATGCAGGGACAGGCTCCCAGGTGTCAGAGTGGCAGATCCAACCATGCTGCGCCTGCTCCAGCAGCAAGGCTGCAAGCGACAGTCAGCACCAGAGATAAAAGCTGCACGTTCTGTCTTTGCTGTTCATTCCTGCTCCCTTCTGTGAGTGTTTGGCTTAAAGGAAGCAGGACTGGGCTTTACCAGCAGCAGCCCAGCCCAGCTAACTTCTTTTCTCCCCCAAAGGGGCAGTTACCGCCATCTTTAACATCATCTTAACGACCGTCACACAGGGAGGAAGAGCTCCTTCACAGCTCCCAGGGAAAGGAAATATGCGCCTTACTCAATGTTCTACAGTTCACTTGCTGTCGCTGTTTTCCTGCATTTTCTGGTTCTTCACTAGCCGGTTACAGAGATTACCGTGGGGCCAAGCAGGCTAAGGTTTCTGCACTCCAAGCCCTGAACCATTTCACTGGTCAGTGCTGGACAGGGACAGGGGAATGGGAACATGGGACTTTGGGCCCCGGTATTCCATTGAAATTAACCCAACAGAAGGCTCTCACCCGTGTGTGCAGGACACCAGACGGTTCCTTCTGCCTCTACCAAGGACAACAGCCACCCCAGAGCCATGTCTAGAAGCTCCGTACAGCTACTCAGCACACGGGAGTGGGGGTTGGGGAGAGGACACAGGCTACACGGCCCAGACTGCTCCTTGGACTGGCGACCTTCCTGCAGCTAGCAGTGGCAGCAGGTGCTGCTCAGCCAGCCAATTGCTGCGTGCAGGCATCTCCTCCCCACGCAGACCCAGACTGACAGCCCTGCCAAAGGAGGGCACTTAATAATTACCTAACTCCAGAGTCACTGAGGGACTAATCAGCACATTGAACCTCCGGGCACTGAAATCTCAGCCCTAAAACTAGTCCAGAGGCTGAACAAACCTGCTGTGTCCATAGAATCATAGAATATCGGGGTTAGAAGGGACCTCAGGAGGCATCTAGTCCAACCCCCTGCTCAAAGCAGGACCAATCCCCAACTAAATCATCCCAGCCCAGTCTTTGTCAAGCCGGGCCTTGAAAACCTCTAAGGAAGGAGATTCCACCACCTCCCTAGGGAACCCATTCCAGTGCTTCTCCACCCTCCTAGTGAAAAAGTGTTTCCTAATATCCAACCTAAACCTCCCCTACTGCAACTTGACCCCATTACTCCTTGTTCTGTCATCTGGTACCACTGAGAACAGTCTAGATCCATCCTCTTTGGACCTCCCTTCCAGGTAGTTGAAAGCAGCTATCAAATCCCCCCTCATCCTTCTCTTCTGCAGACTAAACAATCCCAGTTCCCTCAGCCTCTCCTCATAAGTCATGTGCCCCAGACCCCTAATCATTTTCGTTGCCCTCTGCTGGACTCTTTCCAATTTTTCCACATCCTCTTGTAGTGTGGGGCCAAAAACTGAACACAGTTCTCCAGATAAGGCCTCACCAATGTCGAATAGAGGGGAATGATCACGTCCCTCGATCTGCTGGCAATGCCCCTACTTATACAGCCCAAAACGTGGTTAGCCTTCTTGGCAACAAGGGCACACTGTCGACTCAGCTCCAGCTTCCCATCCATTGTAACCCCTAGGTCCTTTTCTGCAGAACTGCTGCCCAGCCAGTTGGAGGATTGGGCCAAAAGAAATCTGATGAGGTTCAACAAGGACAAGTGCAGAGTCCTACACTTAGGATGGAAGAATCCCATGCACTGCTATGGACTAGGGACCAAGTGGCTAGATAGCAGTTCTGCAGAAAAAGACCTAGGGGGTTACAGTGGACAAGAAGCTGGAGATGAGTCGACAGTGTGCCCTTGTTGCCAAGAAGGCTAACGGCATTTTGGGCTATATAAGTAGCGGCATTGCCAGCAGATCAAAGGATGTGATCATTCCCCTCTATTTAGTTGGGGATTGGTCCTGCTTTGAGCAGGGGGTTGGACTAGATACCTCCTGAGGTCCCTCCCAACCCTGAGATGCTATGATTCTATGAAATGCCTGGGACAACTACACTCTCCTCCTGGAAGCTGCACCAAGCTCCCCTCACCACTCCAAAGGCCACCCACAGAAATGACAACTGGGCACTGCCAGGTTAACCAAAAGGGAGAAAAATTCCCACCTTGGAGCCAGGATCACATAGTGGTCCAGCGAGTCAGCCATGCTGCAAAGTCAGTGATGGGTCTCTTCCCTCGCATGCTCCAGAACACGCCCCGGTCTGCAACTCTGGCATTTGTTTGTATGGGTCCGTGTCAGCCCGTTCTTTAAGGACCCTGCCACACCAGCCAGACAGCACCGGTAGCTGATGTGCACACGTGGTGTCTTCTGCGCTGCCTCAGGAGCGGATTTGTAACCAGTGATCCCTGGCCAGGTGAGTCTCTGCCACGCATGTCCTTCATGGAAACATCACAGGAAATCCCCACTTAGATCTGCTCCCATGGTGAGTTACCCTCACTACCAGAAATCGGAGCCTGAAACTGTCGTACCATTGGCTCTCATCTGCCTTTGTCTGCCAGGTTAGAGAGACGTCTGCTCTCAGCCATCTCCTCCCTAGGGAGGCTTTATACACCAGGGCCTAGTCATCCTTAACCTTCTCTAGTAACACCAGGTTGATCGAGCTCCTTTGGACAGGTTCCCGAACCTCAGATCATGCTTGCGGCTCTTTTCTGACCCCCCTCCTATTTGTCCGCATCTCTTTTGAAGTGCGGACACAGCACGGGACATCTAACAGTCTCTCCAAATGCTGTATGTGAAAGGCACCATATCTCCCTTCTCCTACTCGACGCTCCCCAGCTAACGTTAACATTTCCCTTGGCAGGCCAGTGCGACATGTGTAAGAGATGGTGCATTGGAGTGTTTCATGATTTCACTGTACACGAGTAAGGTGAAAGATCTTCCTCTTCTCCCAGCCACTTCCCATTAGCCGTGGAAAGCACTCTAGCCCCAGCAAATCCTTCTATTTCACACAGCCAAGCTTCCCGAAGGTCCGACTCAACAAGAGTGAGATCCAATGTAAGGGGATTTCTATACTGCACCTATCCTACCAGATAGCGAGGAACCAGTCACAGAACCATAAATGAGTGGTTCTTAATCACGTTTGTTATGTACAAACAAACTAAAGTCCAGACCAGTAATATACATGGGACGACCCAGGTAACTGTAGATCTATCAGTATATATCAATCTATATAGTTGGGGCTTTCAGAAGGCCAGTTTCACAAAGCAATTATCAGCCACTTCACCTCAGAGAAAAAATTCAAACTGAAAATATAAATGACCATTTGGAATTATTTATTTAAGAACATTTTGCTAGATGCCCCAAAAGCCACAAGTCCACAATCGAAAGGGAAGGCTGCACTAGCTAAAATGACAACCCAGTTCAGAAGGGAAGAAAAGGCAACAAAAAATAAAAAAACAACAGATAACAAATGGAAGCAAGGGGAAGCGTATATTAATAAATATAAATCAGAAGATCAGACTTGTAGAAAGTGATAAGGAAAGCAAAAAGATACAAGGAGGAATCTCTGGCCAGCAGAAGGTATTTTTTCAGTATATTACAAACATAAAGAACCCTAAAAATGGTCCATTACTAGACAGAAATGGTAGAATTATCAATAATGCAGAAAAGGCAGAGGTGTGCAATAAATATTTCTGTTCTGTATTTGGGGCAAAACAGAGGATGTAATCATATCACGGCAATGGTGACAATGACATCAAGCGTGAAATCTCTGCAAGTTGCATGGACCCTTTTTAAAGACACCATAATAGAGGCCCATCTTCAATGTATACCCCAAATTAAGAAACACAGTAAAAGAACTAAAAAAGAGCCACCGTGGCTTAACAACCATGTAAAAGAAGCACTGAGAGATAAAAAGACTTCCTTCAAAAAGTGGAAGTCAAATCCTAGTGAGGCAAATAGAAAGGAGCATAAACACTGCCAGCTTAAGTGAAGGAGTGTAATAAGAAAAGCCAAAGAGGAGTTTGAAGAACGGCTAGCCAAAAACTCCAAAGGTGGTAATAAAATGTTTTTTAAGTACATCAGAATCAGGAAGCTTGCTAAACAACCAGGGGGCCCCTTGACGATCGAAATACAAAAGGAGCGCTTAAAGACGATAAAGTCATTGCGGAGAAACTAAATAGATTCTTTGCTTCAGTCTTCACAGCTGAGGATGTTAGGGAGATTCCCAAACCTGAGCCGGCTTTTATAGGTGACAAATCTGAGGAACTGTCACAGACTGAAGTGTCATTAGAGGAGGTTTTGGAATGAATTGATAAAGTCAACATTAACAAGTCACCGAGACCAGATGGCATTCACCCAAGAGTTCTGATAGAACTCAAATGTGAAGTTGCGGAACTATTAACTAAGGTTTGTAACTTGTCCTTTAAATTGGCTTCGGTACCCAACGACTGGAAGTTAGCTAATGTAACATCAATATTTAAAAAGGGCTCTAGAGGTGATCCCGGCAATTACAGACCGGTAAGTCTAACGTTGGTACCGGCCAAATCAGTCGAAACAATAGTTAAGAATAAAATTGTCAGACACATAAAAAAACATAAACTGTTGAGAATAGTCAACATGGTTTCTGTAAAGGGAAATGTGTCTTACTAACCAATTAGAGTTCTTTGAAGGGGTCAACAAACATGTGGACAAGGGGGATCCAGTGGGACATAGTGTACTATAGATTTCCAGAAAGCCTTTGACAACATCCCTCACCAAAGGCTCTTTACATAAATTAAGCTGTCATGGATAAAGAGGAGGTCCTTTCATGGATTGAGAACTGTGTAAAAGACAGGGACAAACGGTAGGAATTAATGGTAATTCTAGAATGGAGAGGGGTAACTAGTGGTGTTCCCAAGGGTCAGTCCTAGGACCAATCTATTCACAGATTCATTAGACTCTAGGACTAAAAGGGACCTCGAAGGCATCGAGTTCCAGTCCCCTCCCTCATAGCAGGACCAAATACTGTCTAGACCATCCCTGATAGACATTTATCTAACCTACTCTTAACTATCTCCAAGGATGGAGATTCCACAACCTCCCTAGGAAATTTATTCCAGTGTTTAAATACCCTGACATTAGGAACTTTTCCTAATGTCCAACCTAAATCTCCCTTGCTGCGTTTAAGCCCATTGCTTCTTGTTCTATCATTAGAGGCTAAGGTGAAGTTTTCTCCCTCCTCCTGATGACACCCTTTTAGATACCTGAAAATGCTATCTGTCCCCTCTCAGTCTTCTCTTTTCCAAACTAAACAACCATTCTTTCAGCCTTCCTTCATCGCTCATGTTCTCAAGACCTTTATATTCTTGTTGCTCTTTCTCTGGACCCTCTCCAATTTCTCCACATCTTTCTTGAAATGTGGTGCCCAGAACTGCGACACATGCTCCAGTTTGGCCTAACCAGCGCCAGAGTAGAGCAAAGATTACTTCTCGTGTCTTGTTCAACACACCAGCTAATGCATCCCAGAATCACGTTTGCTTTTTTTGCAACAGTATCACACTGTTGCTCATATTTGGCTTGTGTCTCCCTATGACCCCTAGATCTCTTTCTGCCAAACTCCTTCCTAGACAGTCTCTTCCCTTCTGTATGTGTGAAACTGATTGTTCTTCTAAGTGGAGCACTTTGCGTTTGTTCTTATTGAACTTATCCCGGTTTACCTCAGACCATTTCTCCAATGTCAGATCTTTTTGAATTTTGACCGTCCTCAAAACATTGCAATCCTCCCAGTTTGGCCATCATCTGCGCACTTAATAAGCACACTTTCTATGCCAACATCTAAGTCGTTGATGAAGATATTGAACAGAGCCGGTCCCGAAACCAGACCCCTGCGGCAACCCCACTGTGTTATTACCTTTCCAGCAGGATGGGAGCCATTAATAACCACTCTCTGAGTACGGTTATCCGCCAGTTGCACTCATTCTTATAGTAGCCCATCTAAATTGTGATTTGCCTAGTTTATCGATAGGATATCATGCGAGATCATATCAAATGCCTTACTAAAGTCTAGGTTACCCATCCTCGCTTCTCCCTTCATCACACAAAGCTCATTATGCTATCAAAGAAGCTTCATATGGTTTGACGGATTTTGTCTTTACAACATCCTGCTGGTATTCCCTATCACCTTAACACCTTCCAAGTGTTTGCAGATGATTTCTTTAATTATTTGCTCCATTATCTTCCCTGGTACAGAAATTAAACTAACTGGTCTGGTAGTTTCCTGGGTTGTTTTTATTTCCCTTTTTATAGATGGGCACTATATTTGCCCTTTTCCAGTCTTCTGCGAATCTCCCCCGTCTCCCATGACTTTCCAAAGATATAGCTAGAGGCTCAGATACCTCCTCTATTAACTCCTTGAGTATTCTAGGATGCATTTCATCAGGCCCTGGGACTTGTAGGCATCTAACTTTCTAAGTGATTTTTAACTTGCTCTTTTTTTTCTCTTTTTAAACCTACCCCCCTTCCATAAGCATTCACTATGTTAGCATTCCTTCAGACTTCTCGTGAAGACCGAAACAAAAGTCATTAAGCATTTCTGCCATTTCCAAGTTTCCTGTTACTGTTTCTGCCTCCTTACTGAGCAGTGGGCCTACCCTGTCCTTGGTCTTCCTCTTGCTTCTAATGTATGATAAAAAAATCAATTTTTCATAAATGATCTGGAGAAAGGGTAAACGGTGAGGTGGCAAAGTTTGCAGATGATACTAAACTACTCAAGATAGTTAAGACCAAAGCGAGATTGTGAAGAACTTCAAAAAGATCTCACAAAACTAAGTGATTGGGCAACAAATGGCAAATGAAATTAACGTGGATAAATGTAAAGTATGCACATTGGGAAAAAAAACCTCAGCTATACATACATATGATTGGGCTAATTTAGCTACAACGAGTGAGGAAAAAATCTTGGCCGTCATCATGGATAGTTCTCTGAAGATTCCACGCTAGTGCGAGAGGCGGTCAAAAAGCACAAACAGCGACTTAGGGAATCATTAAAAAGGGGATAGAGAATAGAGATTGCAGAATATATTATTGCCTTATATAAATCCATGGTAAGACCCACATCTTGAATTACTGTGTACAGATATGGTCTCCTCACTCCAAAAGATATTCTAGCACTAGAAAAGGTTCAGAAAAGGGCCAATAAAATGATTAGGGGTTTTGGAGAGGGTCCCATATGAGGAAAGATCAAAGAGGCTAGGCCTCTTCAGCTTGGAAAAAAGAGACTAAGGGGGATATGATAGAGGTCTATTACAAATCATGAGTGTGTGGAGAAGTGGATAAGGAAAGTTATTTTACTTCTTCCCATAATACAAGAACTAGGGGTCACAAATGAAATTAATAGGCTAGTAGGTTTAACAAATAAAAGACGTTCTTTCTTCACAGCGGCACAGTCAACTTGTGGAACTCCTCACCTGAGGAGGTTGTGAAGGCTGGGACTATAACAATGTTTAAAATGGAACTGGATAAATGCATGGTGGCTAAGTCCATAAACTGGCTATTAGCAGGATGGGTAAAGAATGGTGTCCCTAGCCTCTGTTTGTCAGAGGATGAGAT
Source organism: Chelonoidis abingdonii (assembly GCF_003597395.2). Lineage (NCBI taxonomy): Eukaryota > Metazoa > Chordata > Testudines > Testudinidae > Chelonoidis > Chelonoidis abingdonii. The sequence continues at coordinate 733,896 of NC_133770.1, forward strand.
GGTGGCAGGAGAGAGATCACTTGATCATTACCTGTTAGGTTCACTCCCTCTGGGGCACCTGGCATTGGCCACTGTCGGTAGACAGATACTGGGCTAGATGGACCTTTGGTCTGACCCGGTACAGCCGTTCTTATGTTCTTATACTACAGGAGGTTTAACAGCAGCTACCAAAGTTAATAATTTTTAAATCAATAGGTCCAGATAACTTGCACCCAAGAGTTTTCAAAGAGCTGTCTGAGGGGCTCGCTGGACCATTCATGCTGATTTTCAGTAAGTCTTGGAACACTGGGGAAGTTCCAGAGGATTACAAGCAAGCAACTGATGTGCCAATATTTAAAAAGGGTAAATAGGATGACCCAGGTAATTGTAAATCTATCAGTCTGCACTGATCCTGGGCAAAATAATGGAGTGGCTGATCTGGAACTCAATCAATAAAGGATTAAGGGAGGGTAATGTAATTACTGTCAATCAACACCAGTTTATGAAAAGTGGAGCCTGTCAAACTAACCAGTTATCTTCTTTTAATGAGATTACCAGTTTGACTGATAAAGATAATAGCACTGATGTAATAGACTTGAACTGCTAGAAGGCATTTGACTTTATCCCACATGACACTCCAAAAAACTCGAACAAATGAAGAACTAACCTGGTGCCCATTCAATGGATTAAAAGCCGACTGACTGATAAGTCTCCAAATGTCGCATGTAGTGTTGTAGATGAGTTGGTCTCAGGATATTGGAGCGACCAGGGGGTGAGGTGATATCTTTTATTGGACCAACTTCTGTTGGGGAGAGAGATGAGCTTTCAGGCTACACAGATCTGAAGAAGAGCTCAGTGTAACCTTGAAAGCTTGTCTCTCTCACCTGCAGAAGTTGGTCCAATAAAAGATATCACCTCACCCACCAGGTCTCAGAACATAACTATGAACGGGGAATCATCATTGAGTGGCACTATTTCTAGTGGGGTTCCACAGGGATCGGTTCTTGGCTCTGTTGTTTAACATGTTTATCATCACTGACCCAAGTTTGTAGGCAAAGATTGGAGGAGCGGTAAACGATGAAGAGGGCAGGATACAGACCAAACACTGATCTGGACCACTTGGTAAACTGGGAGCAACTAAACAATACACATTTCAGTCTGGCCCGATGTAGAATACAACCAGGAACAAAGAATGATGATGGCCATGCTTACAGGATGGGGGAATCCAACCTGGGAATTGGGACTGGAGGGTCATGGCGGATAATCAGCTAAACAAGAGAACCCACCCGGGCTACACTGTGGCCAAAAGGGCTAATGCCATCCTAGGAGGTAAGAACAGGAGGGAGGTTATTTTACCTTTGTATCTGACACTGGTGCAACGCTGCTGGAATATGGTGCCCAGTTCTGCTGTCCACAAGGCAAGAAGGATGTGGATACATTGCAGAGGGTTTAGAGAAGGACTGGAAAACCTGCCTTACAATAGGCTTGAAGAGCTCACTGTCTAGCTGAACAAAGAGCAGGTTCTGGGTGATCTGATCGCACTTTACAGCTACCGACATGTAGAACAAACACCTGGCAATGGGCTGTTCAGTGTAGCAGAGGGAGGTGTGATCCGATCCAGCGGCTGGAAGCTGAAGCTAGCCGAATTCAGACTGGACGGAACGTGTACATCTTTGGACAGGGAGGATAATGAACCACTGGAACAACTTGTGATGCTGGCAGACCAGGTGCCAGCTCCTGCCAAGGACCCTATGTCTCACTGAACCCTGACAGATACCTAGCCAGGCTCCAGCTGGCTCACCTGGGGTGTTAGCACTGTTAGAACAGAATCAAAGAACGTGGCTAGTGCTCAGACTGTCTGGAATGCTTGTAAACTGCGGCCGGCATTAACCCTTATAACAGCCGTACCCTGTGTCGTGAGGTGATATCTGAGTGGTTGTACTGTGAGCCTCCGTGACAGTGCATGTCACCAGACCAGAGATGTTAAAGTAGCACGCAGCGCTGTTCTCCAGCAGAGGCCCAACAGGAAACGGCCATCGACAGCAGACCGACAATTGTGGGAGGATAAAATGACAAAAGGGGACTCTGCCGGTCAGCTGAGTTTGCAGCTCAGAGCACACAGGAGATGGGGAATAAACCCCCCTAGATCTCTGTGCTGCATAGACTGGGGGAGGGGGGATCCCCCGTGCTCAGCCTGGGCTAGCCTGCTGATTCTAGACGCTTCTATTACTTTTTGGAACTTAAGACTGAAGAGAGAGAGAGAGAGAGAGAGAGTTCATTCACCTGCTTTAACCTTGTAAATAACTAGTTTCCTTTTCCTGGTTAACAAGTCTGTCACTAGTTTATTACAGGATTGCCTTGTCTTTTTGATGTAAGAGCTAAGGCAAAACTGACCTGGCCCTTTTGACCTGAATATTGCTAAAAACAACAAGGAGCCCTTTTGGCACCTTAGAGACTAACAAATGTATTTGGGCAGAAGCTTTCGTAGGCTAGAACCCACTTCATCGGATGCTAGTCTCTAAGGTGCCACAAGGACTCCTCATTGTTACTGATACAGACTAACCTGGCCATCCCTCTGTAACCCGACTGCTGTTGTGACCCTTCCATCTATCACAGGCAGGCTCTGCTGGGCGCTGAGACGGACCGGATGCCAAGGCGACTGTCAGTGACTCCATGGTCAGGCTGCTGTAATCCCTGAGGAGTTCACGCTCGCGAAGTACAGAACTCACAGCCAGGGTGGGTTTGTGCACTGCTCCTTGCCAGCCTGCCCTGAAGTTGGTGCTCACGTGCGAGTCACAGCAGGCAGCTTTCCACAGCTAACCAAGGGTTGTGGTGGTTTCTCCGTTACTGGCAATGTCTAAATCAAGACTGGCTGCCTTGTAAAGCTAGGCTCTAGTTCCAATTGGAATGATCCTGGGGAGTGCTATGGTGTAAACCTTCCGGCCTCACAACCAGGAGTCTAGTCATTCTCCCCGCATGCAGGGCTCAGCTCTCTGTCTGACAGACTAACAGCCCTGTCAGGTCTCCACATCAGTACTTACCGACTGTGATCAAGTGGCCCTTCACCACCTCTTCATTAGCGAGAGACTGGGTTCTGTGAGACTGTCACTGTCAACATCCCCCAGGCCTCTTCTCTGAACCCGCTGCAATTTATCAACAGCCTTCTGGGAGTGCCGACCCAGGATTCCAGCAGCAGTCGCACCAGTGCCAGGCAGAGGTAAAAAATCACATCTGCTCCGGGAGTCCCCAGGACTGCATTAGCCCCTCGCCACAGCATCGCACTGGAAGCTCATGTTCAGCTGATTATCTACTCCCACCATCCCCAAGTCCTTGTCAGAGTCTGATTCCCAGGACAGAGTCCCCCATCCTGCAAGTATGGCCCACAGCCGTTATTCCTAGAGGTACGACTTGACATTTGCCTGTATTCAAACGCATATTGACACTAGTGCCTGCTTACCAAGTGCTCCCGATCCCTCTGCCAGTGCCCTGTCCTCTTCCTCCCCTGCCCCAGTCTGTGTGTCACCTGCAAACCCTCAGTGGGGAGTTGATATTTTCTTCCAGGTCACTAATAAAAACGTTCAGCAGTGGATGGACCCCCTAGAAAGAGACCCACTGCAGGATGATTCCCAGCTACCTTCTGAGAGCCAGCCGCTAGCCAGTTTTTAATCCATCGAACAAGTGCCAGGTTAATTTTATATCACTCTATGTTTAATCCAGATGTCATGTGGGACCAACACAAGTGCCTTACAGACGTCTAAGTCTTTGTGCCGACACCATTACCAACCAAAGGGGTGATCTCATTCACAGAGAGAGATCTGGGTTGTTTGACGGGCTCCCTCCTTCATCCTCTGTTCCTCAGCACTGCAGACGGCGCCCCAGTCACACGCTCTGGTCCAAGCCGCAGCCGTCCTTGGGAGGCCACTCCTGCATGGGGCGGCTGGCAAGTAGTAACAGGTCCCCCGCTGCAAGGGAAGGGGCCAAACCCTCCTCTGTTTGGGACGCACCCACATTCCTGAGCCATGAACACTGCCTCCCTGCAGCCTGGGAACCTCCTGCCTTAGAGCCCAACAGCACCGAGCTCTGCACCCACCAACTCCAGCCAGTGGATGTGCCAGGAGGCAGCATGCAGCCCCAGGGAGCCTGGAGACCTGCATCAAGTTCCCTCCTTTCTGCACCATCAGGGAACTGAGGCTCGTCTGTGCCAACAAAGCACAGCCAGCCCTTCCCCTGGGAGGTGAGAGAAGCACAGAGGATGATGGCATCTGCACCACGGGCCCCCCAGGATAAGAGCCCCAGTGCACTGCCTGACCCAGCCCATGCCGCCATCCCTTCGCTGCTCACCCAGCTCGGCAGCTCCAGCCCACTCCTTCTTGTGACGCTTCCCAGGCCCAGAACTGGCTCCTCAGGGTCCCCTGAGGCCCCCAGCTAGTCCCAATCAGTCGCCTCCAGGAGAGAGCAGCTCTGCTTTCACAGTCACTTTCAGCCAAGAGCAGGACAGAAACCAGAGGAGCCCTGGATCTGAGCAGGTGCCTGGCGAATGTGGTGCCCTGACCCGCTGGGGACCCATCTGTGAGAGTAGCCCGACCCCCCAACTCTGCCCACCTGCCAGCATGCACCACCCTGCATCCTGCAGCCACCGTTCTCTACCACCCCAGCTAGGGCGCCCCTCCCACTCACTGCTCCGGGCTGGGCACACGCCAGGCTGCAGGCCACTGCCACCCTCTCGCCCAAACCCGGGTCAGCGCCACCTTGGGCGGGTTCAGCACCGCAGCTGCTCCGTGCCATGGCTCCAGCAGGCCAGAGGAGCCCTAGGCTCTGAGGAAGGAGCAGGCCTAAGGCGGCGCGAGTTGTGGGACAGAAGGCGAGTGACAGCATCTGCTTCTATCCACACAGACCTTGTGGCTGTTCATTGCCAGGGTCCCACAGGCGATGAGGGAGAGTCACGGATTCCCGGGCCAGAAGGGACCTCTGTGAGCATCCAATCTGACTCGTGTAGAACAGGCCAGGGAAAAGCAGGCCCTGAGAACGGCCTCGTCTGCCCATGTCCACGGCACTGCCATGCCACAGCTCTGCCCAGCGGGCTCTGGGGCTGAGCCAGCCGCCACCAGGGAGAGGGGGCCAGCACAGACCCTGTCAGGGAGATGCCCAAAGCGGCTCCCGCACTGCCCAGGGAAGGAAGCTCTGAGCCAGGCTGGCTGTGTCAGCCCCAGTCCCAGCCCGCGCACTGCCCAGGAACCTCATTCAGCGCCTGTGGCCAGACCTGCTAGAGCCCTCCAACTGGCATGCAAGCCAGAGAACCTCCCTGTCGGGGGCCTCCCTGTGGCCTTGTGCTCCATGCCCTTCGCCCCCTGCTACCAGCCTCTGCCCCCCTGCTCTCACCACAGCTACACGGCCCTGCCAACTCCTGCTGAACCACTGGGCACCTCTCCCTGGGGAGCACCTGGGGGACCAAACGAGCCGCTGTTCGTTCAGCACCTGTGACAACAGCACCGCAGACTCCCCTTGGGGGTGGGATCCAGCCCCCGCCCCCCATCCTCCCCACACACAACACTCCTCCCCCGCTCTCACCCATCCGCATTATGGCAGAGCCAGAGCCACACAATGAGACCAGGGCTACAGGAACCAGCATTTCCGCCCTAGTGCAAAGGGCCCAAATGAGTCTCCCCCCAGCAACTGTGATGAGGGCCTGGGGCCTTCACTGGGGCAGGCTCTCACCACCCTGGCTCTCACCACCACCTTGAGCCCCACACTCTCACTGGGGCAGGCTCTCACTGCCCCCCAGCCCAGGGCGTCTCTCTCTGGCTGCCCAGCCCACCTGCCCCTCGCCAGCAGCCTAGGCTCCTCCCCGCGGCACCGAAGCCGGGCAGCACTTACCCAGTGCTCGCAGCGGGCTGCCCCCCACGGCCACAAGGATGGGCTCTGTGCCTCGGGGGGGCTCCTGGGGAGCGGCACTGCCCCGGTCCCGCCTGCGGAAGCGGCCGGTGAGGAGTTTCCAGAGGCCGCTGGCCTGGCCGGAGCCTGAGCACGGCTTCCCGCTGGCTCGGCCCAGCTCTGGGTACAGCAGGTCCCGCTTGCTGGGGCAGGTATGCAGGGAGCTGGCGTCGCCCTCGCTCTTGGTGCGGAGGCGTGGTGGGCGCAGCAGGCCCCCCGACTCTGAGTGCCGCAGCTCCTGGCCCCGCCGCAGGCGGAAGCTGAAGCTCTTGCGCAGGGATCTGAATTTTCTTCTGGGGCCGGGGCTGCTGCAGCTGCTGCCCCGGAAGATGTTCCAACGTCCACTGCCCCACAGGGAGCTGCCCCGCAGGAAGCCCGAGGCCTCAGCAGCAGGCGGCTGCAGCCCCGAGGGCAGGCAGGTCATGCTGGCTGGGCGCAGGTGCTGCGCCCCATCTGCCCCATGAGCCAGGCGCCCCTCCTCCCGCCGGCGGGGAGGCCGCAGCCTGAAGAAGTCCAGCAAGCCGCTGCAGGCTCTGGTGGGGAGCGCTGGGGGCAGCCGGGCACTGGGGCCTAGCCCATTGCCCACCGAGCACAGGCTCTTGGGCCGTCTCTTCTGCTGCTGGGCAGCCGTGAGGGCAGCCTGCACCGCCGGGTCGCCCCGCAGGTCCAGCGACTCGCACATGCTCACGGCCCTGCGGGGGCAGGCAGCCCCAGGCCGGGAGCTCCACGGCCAGCTCTCGGCCATGGTCAGCTGCTGGGCTCTCCCTGCCCCATGCCCCAGCCAGTCAGTCGCCCCAGTGCTCCGGCTCCGTGCACCTTCGCTCAGCTCCTCCGCTCACACTGCGCCTGCAAGCCCAGACCTGGCCCCCGGCCGGCCGGCATGCCACAAACTGCGGTGCTGGATCCTGCCCTGGGACGGGAGCCAGGCCCTGCACACACAGACCTCCTCTGGCCAGGGGCCACAGCCCCGCACCCACCCAGCCACTGCCAAAGGAGCAGAGGGCAGGAGGCCAGAGATGGCGCCCACCCGTCCCTCCCTTCAGCACCAGCACAGCTCCTCTCCCGAGCCACAGGCCAGCCTGCCCTGAACCCAGGGAGGAGCAGGGTGCACAGCTGGCAAGCCCGCCCACAGGAGCTCCCAGCAGACTGGCAGGGCAATCTTAACAGCTGGGTTTCCCCTCCCTGCACACCGGGCCCAGGGTCACACCAGGGATTGTGAACGTGGTGGGGCCAAGCCCGTCCAGCTGGCCAAGAGAAGTGCTCTGCTGTTACACCCCAGCTCCAGTCAGAGGCCAAGGGGGTTCTCACAAATGGGGGGCATGAACCCCCATTTAAACAGCAGAGTGCAATGCCCCACCCCAGCACCCATGGCTAGGATCCCCGCCCCCTGTCCAGCCAGATAGCACAGCACCCTCAGCTGGGCTCTGCGGTTCTGTGAGGAGCTGTGGGTGCTTGAGATGTGAGGACAGACGAGCCGGGGTGGGCGTGAGTCAGGGACTGAAGCCTGGAGAAATCAGGGGCAGGGGGTGCTGCAGTCAGGCACTGGCCAGGAGCAGAGTGTCAGAGTCCCTGCGCAATGCTCTGGAACTGCTCCCCACAAAGCCAGGCAGGACTTTGGGGAGCCTTCTCTCCCTTGGAGAGGACTGTCTGCAGGGCAAGAAGGTCACACGTCTTCACCTCCTGGGTCTCTCCTTGGAGCATTCAGCATCCTCTGCCCCTCCGTGCGCTTCCCACAGCGAGTCGCCCAGGCGGGGTCCTGGGGAAGCCACCGGGTCCTGCCCCCCCACTGCACAGTCAGACGTGACTCTCAGCCAGCCAGTAAAACAGAGGTTTATTAGATGACAGGAACAGGGTCTAAAACAGAGCTTGCAGATACAGAGAACGGGACCCCTCGGCCGGGTCCATTCTGGGGGCAGTGAGCAAGACATCCCCATCTGCCCTCACTCATCCCCAGCCAGCTCCGAACTGAAACCCCCTCCAGCCCCTCCTTTCTGGCCCTTGTCTCTTTCCCGGGCCAGGAGGTCACCTGATCTCTTTGTTCACCTTTCACCATCCCCTTGCAGGGGAAGGGCCCCGGCCATTTGTTGCCAGGATACAGGGTGTCGGTCATTTATGCACACTGGAGACTTAAGAAATGCATAGGGGAAACTGAGGCACCCACACAGTATTCAGAGGAAACATTAAAAACAGACCCACTTTGTCACACAGAGTCCTGCCTTGGCCGCCCTCTCCCACAGATACTCAGAGTTCAGGGCCCGAAGGGACCCTTCAATCGTCTCATCTGAGCTTCTGCACTGCACAGGGGAGTGAATCTCACCCACTGACCAATAACTGGTGGTTGGCCAAGCATCTTCCAGCAGGTACCCTCCTGGTTCTGGAGACAGCCAAGTACAGAGACCCCACCGCTGCCCTGGGGGTTCGCTCCTCCCACGGGTTCATCCCTCATTTGGACGTTTGGGCCCAACTCCTCCCTGAGCTAGCTGGGTTTTAACGTCCTGCCGTCGGTTCTGTCCGGACTCTCTCAGCTACCTGACCCCGGCTGGTGTCCCCAGGACGGTACCCACACGGTAACCGAGTCACCCCTCCGGGGGCTGAATGTCTCTCCCTGCCAGGCTCCAGTCCTCAGATCATTTCTGGGGCTCTGTTCTGCATCCCCTTTGAAATGTGGGCCCAGCCCCGACACAGCGCTCCAGCTCGGCTGTTCCCAGCCACGAGATCATAAGCTGTCAGGCTGGAAGGGACCTCGAGAGCTCACCAAGTCCAGCCCCCTGCGCTCAGGCAGGGCCGACCGTTACCGAGACCCTCCCTGACAGGGCTTGTCCGGCTGCGGGGGTTCCACAGCTCCCCCAGCCCCGTCTGGGTGCTTATCAGTAACAACTCCCCTCACTACCCAGTGCTTTTCACCAGCAGATCTCCGAGTTTTCCACCTCTCTATACCCGCGCCGCCGCCACCACCAGCTACAGTCTCCCACAGGCTACAGCCTCCCGCCAGCCTGGCCGCACCCCCGCCCCGCCGCCGGCTACAGCCTCCCGCCGGCCCAGCCCCACCCCCACCCCAAGTGGCCGGGCAGGGCTGGTATCCCCATGGCACCAATGGGGAACTGAGTCACAGAGGGATCAAGTGACTTGCCCCAGGTCACACAGGGAGTCTGGCAGAGCAGGGAATCAAGCCCTGGTGTCCCAGGCTGAGGCCAGGCCCTGACCACTGTGCTGTCCTCCCTCTCCACCCCTGAAGTTAGACAGGGTATCCTAAGATGGAACCTCAGTCTCTTTGCTCACCGAGCCTCCATGCACATGGAGAACTGACCCCCACCCTTAGTGTATCCGCAGGCTGTCCTCAGCTCCCATGCAGCCTTCTGCTCTCCAGTCTTTTCACCTTCCCTCAGAGTCAGGTTTGCCAACCTTCCATCGTTTTGTCGCTCTCCTCTGGACTCTCTCTAGTTTGTCCACATCTTTCCTGAATTGCGGCACCCAGAACTGGACCCAGGACTCCAGCTGGGGCCTCAACAGTGCTGAGTAGAGCAGGACAATGACCTCCCATGTCATTCATACGACACTCCTGTTAATACGCCCCAGAATGACAGGAACCATTTTCACAGCTGCATCATGTTGGGTCATATTCCATTTGTGATCCTCTAGAACCCGCAGATCCTTTTCCGCTGGCTACCATCGAGCCAACTGTTCCCCAGTTTGCAGCTGTGCTAGATGCATGAATGTGCAGACGTACCAATCCCACCCTGCTCCTGCGCACATCCCCGCATCACACTGGCCCTGTGTGCCTCAGCATGGCCCAGGGAGTTCCTGTTCAGCTGACTGCCCACTCTGACCCCTCTGTCCTTCCCAGGCTCCCACCCCATGCAGCCGCCCGTGGCCTGCACTGCTGGGTCCTGGGGCACTGAGATGGCTACCTGAGCGGTGCCCGCAGCACACGGCTGGCTGCTAGGGCAGGACCAGGCATGACACTCAGAGCTACATGCAGCAAGGCCAGAGAGCATGGAGGGCCGGGAGGACGGCAGCACCCTGAGGGGAACACCCGCCACTTCACTCAGATTGTCTGAGCCCCACGCCCAAGTTGCTGCACAGAGCACTGGCTGGTTGCGCAGGGCTGGCTCTGCAGTAACATATAGCAATACACATGCCAAGCTGTCCTGCGGGGGCCAGAGCATGGTGCCACCCTCGGGGCAGGGCACAAAGCGCACATGGACTGAGTTCTGTACTTAGATTCACCAACAGTGGGAAATCCTCAGGCTCAGTAACAGCCTGACCATGGAGTCAGACAGTCCCCGAGGCACCTGCCTCTCTCGCCACCTACGCAAGCATGCCTTTGCGAGAGGTGCCTCTTACACCAGGTCACTCCCCAGCCCAAAGGGCCAGTCACTTCTCCAGGTCAGCTGCACCTTAGATCTCCTCCCCCACAGGCAGCATGTGGAGCCAATCCCATAGTAAACAATCTGAAGATTTATTAACTAGGGTTAATTAACCAGGATTTATTAACTAGGGAAAGGAAATGAGTTATTTACAAGGTTAAAGAAGGGAAACACAACACACAAATGAGTTACAATCTTAGGTTTCAAAAGGCAATAGGAGCTTCGATAATAAGCAAGCTCTGCGTGTCTCTTAGGGCAAAACACTGGGGGGTCTCTTGCTTATGCCCAGAAAACCTGGCCCTGAGAGTCCAAACTGCATAGTGATACAGTTATTCCCTCCCCCCTTGCACTGTGAGCTGCAAACTCAGCTGGTGGGAGGAATTCACAGGCATGTCGCCTCTTTGTGACAGCAATAAAGTCTTATCCTCTGCGGCCCCACAATCGTCCGCCCATCCGGTGTCAATGGGTGATCTCTGTTGGCAGGACCAGCGCCGTCTGTCAGAGCCAGCATTTCACACTAACTCATGTCCTTTCGTGTCTGGGCATTTACACCAGTAGGAGGCTCCCAATGCAAACACTGAGATAGCACCTTACCACAGGGGTACGACGTTATCAGTGAGATTAATGCAGGCACATGATAGAGTCTAAACAGCAAGGGCCCGTCTACACTTACAGCGCCACAGCTGTACCAGTGCCACACCAGCGCTGCAGAAGATGCTCTGTGCCGATGGGAGCCTGTCAATAACAGACGTCAGCCGAACACCAAGCACACGCTTACAGCTCGAGTCCGTCGTTTCGCCATGTGAACACACACTGACCTAGCCCCAGGCCAGCTGTGTGTCAGCATCCAAGTGGGCATGTGGGCTGGGCATCACCTGGCCTGCCAGTGTCACAACACACACACTGGATGTTGCTGCAGGAGCCATAGGACAGAGTGAGAGGAAGGGAGTCTCTGGAGAGAGGCTGAGAACAGGTTGGGGACACGGAGTTGGGGTCCAGCCTTCTCCATGGGGCTCCCCAATGTGAGGAGGCAAAAGCACTTTGCTCAGAGAAGCAGGCCAAATTCTCTCACCCAGGGGCATGTGCAAGAGGGGGCAAGCACGGACGACCCCCCCTCCGCCCCCCCCAATCAGCAGGGGCACACAACTCCTCTGGGGCCAGGATGGGCTCCACTGGCACTGGGTCCACAGCTGCAGCAGAGAGAGGCAGCTCCTCCAGCTGCAGGGGGTGAAGTGGGGGGAGGGAGAGGCAGCTCCTCCAGCTGCAGCTGGATGGGAGGGAGGGGGCATTCCTCCAGCTGTGGGGAGAGGGGGAGGAAGTGGGCGGAGAGAGAGGCAGGGCCTCCAGTCGCCAGGGT
>NC_133770.1:747254-748942 GCF_003597395.2 Chelonoidis abingdonii
CCTACAAAAAGGATGGGTGAGATGGGAGACTTTGGAGGGTAACATTCTGCTGCCAAAATGGAAGGGCATCGGTGCAGGCCCAGCAGAGATCCAGCTCGTCCTTGTGCCCAGCTTTCCTGGCCAGTTACTGCCACAAACTACGAACCCAAGCTGCAAAATCAAGGCACGAACTCAAGCTACATTCAGGACTGGTAACTACGCAGCAGCTGCAGAACATCTGATGGACATGTGTGTGCGTGTAAATGTATGTGTGTGTGTAGGTATTAGGTATAATGTGTGTGTATAAGGATTAAAATATTAATAATTGGTCATAAATCAAATTGTTGTTATAATAAATGTGGCATCTTTGTCTTGCCCCCTGAAAAGATCCTGTCTAGTTTTGTCTGTACAGCACAGCTCCCGGCCTGCTCCAGCTTCTGCCTTGGCCGGGGTGGGGCCTTGGGCAGGAGGGATGGGGGCCTTGGCCCTGGCACCCCACTTTTGGGGAGGCTTCACTAGGGCTGAAAGTGCCCCTCCAAAAGTAGGCACATTTTTACTCCTGTGCACACGCGTGCTCACACCCAGCCTGGTTACGTGACACAGCTGCAGTAGCCACCGGGTGGCAGCAGAGCCGCTTGACAGAGAGCAGGCGGGAGACCATGCAACCGCCTCCCCAGCCCCTCTGCCTGCAGGACGCGCCCTGGACCTGACTCCTGGGTGCAGGGCACGTGTGTATCAGAACCGCAACCAGGGCAGAGACCGGCAATAACCAGCTTCCCTCTGCGGAGAGAGTGAACAGCCCAGCTGCTCAGCTGGAAAACGGACGACTGAGGGGGGATATGACAGAGGTCTATACAATCATGGCTGGTGTGGAGAAAGTGAATAGGGAGGTGTTATTTATCCTGTCACATAACACAAGAACTAGGGGTCACCCAATGAAATTAATAGGCAACAGGTTTAAAACAAACAAAAGGAAGTATTTTTTCACACAACGCACAGTCAACCTGTGGAACTCTTTGCCAGGGGATGTTGAGAAGACCTAGACTACAGCAGAGTTCAAAAAAGAACTAGATAAATTCATGGTGGACAGGTCCATCAATGGCTATTAGCCAGGATGGGCAGGGATGAAACCTCATGCTCTGGGTGTCCCTAAACCTCTGTTTGCCAGAAGCTGGGAATGGGCGACAGGGGATGGATCACTTGATGATTCCCTGCTCTGTTCATTCCCTCTGGGGCACCTGGCATTGGCCACTGTCACCCAGCAGGACACTGGGCTAGATGGACCTTTGGGCTGACCCAGTGTGGCTGCTCTTATGTTCTTATATAATGGGGCTATCCCTACCCCACCTATTGGACCAGGATCCCTGCCTGGGAGGCAGGGCTATGAGACATGGTAGGGACGACTGCAGAGTGAAGTAGTCTTTCCACAAGCCTTCTTGTCACAATGACCCGCACATGTGCAAATCATAGAATATTAGGGTTAGAAGGGACCTCAGGAGGTATCTAGTCAACCCCCTGCTCAAAGCAGGACCAATCCCCAACCAAATCATCCCAGCCAGGGCTTTGTCAAGCCAGGCCTCAAAAACCTCTAAGGAAGGAGATTCCACCACCTCCCTAGGGAACCCATTCCAGTGCTTCACTACCCTCCTACTGAAATAGTGTTTCCTAATATCCAACCTAAACCTCCCCTACTGCAACTTGAAACCATT
>NC_133770.1:750356-770968 GCF_003597395.2 Chelonoidis abingdonii
GGACTTGCGCTTGTCCAGTTTTTCTAAATAGTCCTGAACCACTTCTTTCTCCACAGAGGGCTGGTCACCTCCTCCCCATACTGTGCAGCCCAGTGCAGCAGTCTGGGAGCTGACCTTGTTTGTGAAGACAGAGGCAAAAAAAGCATTGAGTACATTAGCTTTTTCCACATCCTCTGTCACTAGGTTGTCTTCCCCATTCAGTAAGGGGCCCACACTTTCCTTGACCTTCTTCTTGTTGCTAACATACCTGAAGATGACTGCCTCCACTCCAGCACCCACCCCAATCGTCTGTCCCTGCCCCCACACAAGGCAGCCTGCCCCAAGGTACCTGCTTGTGTCCTGGCACTTATCCGCACCCCAGTGCCTACCCCCTGGTCCATGACTGGAGCATCCACTACCAATAACAAAGGGCAAAGCAGATCCCAGGGTGTCACCAACACCCCAAACCCTACAACAAGTGCCGGTGACACGCAAAGAAGAAGTAAAGGTGGAATGTGTCTGTGGTACAGGAGGAGTCCCGACTCAAGTGCCAGCAGCAGGAGAGCAGCACCATCAGAAAGCTGAGTGACGTACAGATTGTACAGAGCCCAGAAACCTGACCATCACCAGCAAGCACCAGCACTGCCCAGGGAGGCCAGCTCCAGTCTCACAGAGAAAGGGCTTGGCAGGTCTGAACACAGAACGCGCAAGGCCCCGCCTTTCACCCACCCTGCTGGTATCTCTTCAAGTGCCTGTCCCCTGCATCAGCACCTGATGGCACCACGCTGCACAGACCAAATGTTGGCAGATGTGGGTGCGGTTCATAGATAAGGCCACAAGAGACCACGATGATCCTCTAGTTTGACCTGTGAGCAAGAGGACAGAGACCCCACTCAAGGGATTCCACATTCCAGCCCAACACATCTGGCTGAGGCTGCGGTGGATCTGCTCCAGAGAGACGCTCAGGCTGGATCTTCAGACTCCGCGCAAGGGAGAATCCACATCAGCTGTTCCAATGGAGCAATCTGCACCTTATTTCTAGCCTGACTTCGGGCAGCTTCAGCATCCAGCCACGGGATCTCGCTCAGCCTTTTCCTCCTAGCGGCTATCAGAAATCTCTTCCCTGCATAGGTACATGTAGGCTGAGATCAAGTCATACCTCAGCCTTCACTTAGTTGAACTAAACAGACCGAGCTCCTGCAGTCTCTCTGCCACTGCTCTTTCCTGAACCCTTTCCAATTGGTCAGTGTCTTTTCTGAAGGGTGAACCCCAGAACTGGACACCGCTCACAAACGCCGTATACGAGGTAGCAATACCCCCTCCCTAGTGCTACTGGATATTCCCGGCATATACAGCCAGGAGCCACATTAGCCCTTTTAGAGAGTCAAGGTGGATGAGGCAGCAGCTTTTCCTGGGCCAACTTCTGCCGGTGCAAGAGACAAGCTTCCAAGCTACACAGCACCCTTCCTCAGGGCTGGGGAAGTATGGAGCATGTCACAGCTAAACGCAAGGGGAACAGTCAGCACACGTTCTAAGGGACCTCGCCAGGTGAGGTGACCCATTAACTCTTCTGCAGTCATAGGACCAGAAGGGGGATAGTGGGTTACAGATTGTTGTAATGAGCCATAAATCAAGTGTCTCTGTTTAGTCCGAGAGTTTTGGTGTCTCGCAATGTGATGAATTTAAAGTTTCCAGGCTCGTCTGTTGAAAGCCTTGTGCTGGTTCCCTTTGACAGATATCGAGAGGCTGCATTGTGAGATGTGTCCCCCACAGGTGATAGGATGTTTTTGTCTTTTATCATTTTCCTGTGTGAGGTCATTCGAATGCACAGTGATTGTCTGGTTTCACCCACACAGCTGTTTTGGGGCATTTAGTGCACTGGATGAGGTACACTACACGTTGTGCTAGGCATGCGTAGGACCCACGGACCTTGAAAAGTGTGTCGGGGGGGCTGATCATTGTAACAGTGGAGATATGGCTGCAGGTTTTCCATCTCTTGTTCTGGCAGAGTCTGGTGCCACTTTGAGTTGGTGTGTCCTGGTCTGTGGGGAGCTTGCTTCTGATGGTGAAGTTGGGGGGTTGCTTGAAGGCAGAAGAGGGGGTTTGGGAAATTAATAGGGAGTAGGTTTAAAACAAACAAAAGTACATATTTTTTCATACAATGCACAGTCAACCTGTGTAACTCCTTGCCAGAGGATGTTGTGAAGGCCAAGACTATAACAGGGTTCAAAAAAGAACTAGGAGGATAGGTCTATCAATGGCTATTAGCCAGGATGGGCAGGGATGGTGTCCCTAGCCTCTGTTTGCCAGAAGCTAAGAATGGGCAACAGGGGAGGGATCACTTGATGATTACTTGTTCTGCTCTTTCCCTCTGGGGCACCTGGCACTGGCCACTGTCAGACAGGATACTGGGCTAGATGGACCTTTGGTCTGACCCAGTATGGCCATTCTTATGTTCTTAATTTTCAACAGGCACCACCAGGCCTCCCAGATATTATGTGGCTTGGGCATAATCTTTGACCAAGTCCTCTCTAGAGTCACACATCCAGGTCATGGCTAAGTCTGGCCTCTCCTTCCTACATGACATCTCTAAGCTCAGCCTTTCTTCTCCAGCCACACAGCTGAACTTGTCCAGGCCCTCTTCATCCCACAATTTGACTCCTGCAGGCTCCTCTCTGCCTTCGACAATCAACTCATATTGCTGCTGCAAAGATCATTATCCTGACTTGTCACATGGACTACACCCACCCCGTATGTCCCTCCACTGGCTCGCCCTGCTTTCTTCTTCTTCTGTATCCTCCTGAACCTACAGGTACATATGGTGTCCTGCAGTTCCCACCTTTATGTTGGTCTCGTTCTGGTCCGGTTCAGGCTTCTGAATGTCGTGTTGATGGATCTGGTTTCTCTCTCTAGGGTTCTGGATCATGTTTCTCTAGGTTGCCCTCTTGTTCTCTTTCCAGCTGATGTCCATATTATCACTTGCCATGGAAGCCGTGTTGGTGACATTCTTAATGCGCATCCTACATATGTTCATCATCTTGGTCTTACCATATTTGATGCTTTAAGGTTGGTTTGCTCTCTTTCGAATTTCTGATGTTGCAAGAACCTCTTTCCAATGGACACTGAAAATCTCCTGCAGGCATTTACTTTGGGACATACTGATCTTCATTTCTGTTGTCCATTTCCAAGACTCTGCTCCATAAAGGAGGACAGACATGAGGCCAGTATTAAAAATTCACATTTTTGTATCACAGAATTGTAGGACAGGAAGAGACCTCAAGAGGTCACCTTGTCCAGTCCCCTGCACTCATGGCAGGACTAAGGATTATCCAGACCATCCCTGAGGGGGGGTTTGTCCAACCTGCTCTTAAAAACCTTCAGTGACGGAGACTCCACAACCTCCCTGGGTAATTTATTTCAGTGCCTAACCACCCTGACAGGTAGGGAGTTTTTCAGTCAGTGCCAATCCAAATCTTTTCAGGTTTATGAAAGTTGTTTGCTGCTTTTGATATTCGTTGCTCAATGTCTAGCATGGGGTTGCCATCACTGCACATCATATGCCCTTGATGAGTAAAATAACTGATTTCTTCTAGTGTTTCGTCACCGGCTCTGATGGTTACTTTGGGGACATGGATGGCCATCTGTTACACCCTTCCCTTATTCCAGCTGTCACAGCAAACCATTGGCTGATGCTGTTACCACCCCTGACTGTCACATAGATTCTGGATTATTCTAATTACTTTTACTGGTATCCAATCGCATGTCAATTTTCCAAAGTCTGTCTCTGTGTCAGCTGCCCAAAGCCGTCTGGACATCTATAAAGCTCATCACGAGAGAGACTGGCCACTCCACACTGGATCCTAGGAGAAGAACGTACAGCCTACCTGTGATCTCAATAGGCTAAAACCCGCTTGTTCCTCTCTAAGCTGAAGCTCCCCCTAGATCAAACACAAGCTTGTACTTTCCTTGAAGAGTCATCACAACCTTTAGCCCTGGTCCAACTAGGTACTTCAAAACAACGACCTGTGCCTTCACTCTCCCACAGGGGTCAGCAACCTATGGCACGTGTGCCAAAGGCAGCACGCGAGCTGATTTTTAATGGCACGCTGCTACCTGCCGGGGTCCCGGCCGCCGGCCACACTCAGCCCAGGCCGGCAGCAGGCTGAGTGGGCCTGGTGGCCAGCACCCCAGCAGGCAGGAGCGTGCCCTTAAAAATCCTGTCCTGCCCGGCCCGGCCCGGCCCGCTCTTCTCCGCCCTTCCCCCCAGCTTTTGCACATGCTTTCCTGACCTCCGTCACTTCCGGCAGGAGGTTGTATTTCCAGGTTAGCGTCTCCACAGAGTCTGAGCAGCCCCGGAAGCGGCCCCGCCGGCAGGAGCAGGAAGAGGGACCCAGCCCCACAGGAGTTGCAGCGCCCACAAGGCCTGTAAGTGGGGAAGGGTTCTGGGTCCCAACTGTGCCATGCGCCTGCCCCGAGCATGGCCGGTCCCGCTCCCTGGACTCAGGCAGGCTGCCCCGGGGTTGGAGTCACGGTGCTGGGATGAGCTCGGCTCTGTACTGGGGCAAGGCACGTCCCACAGCCCAAACCCGAGCCCGGGGGCTGCAGCTCGCCGCCTGCTGGACCCTGGGAACAGCTGGAGCGCGCCTCTTTCTCCACCCCAGGTCACTGGCCCCCGCTCCCATCCAGCATTGAGGGCAGAACCCAGGAGGCCAGATCCCTACTCTCCGTCTGCCCCCTAGCCCCTCAAACAACTAGAGCCCAGCTGGAAACCGAGGAATCCAGAGTCCTCGCTCCCAGCACTCCTCCCCCGAGCTCAGACACCAGCCCCTTTCCAGAGCCCAGTGCACCCCCACCCTCAGCGTAGTGCAGAGAGAGGAAGAGAATGGGCTCGAACCAGGGAGAAGGTAGGTACCCACTGTACGTGGGCAGGGCCAGGACCCCAGACCAGCAGCTGGCTGAGCCGCTCAGCCCACTGCCGGTCTGGGGTCCCGGCCGCCAGCCCCACTCAGCCTGCTGCCTACCTAGGTGAAAAGAACCCCAGACCGGCAGCGTAAGAGCAGCATTTTAATTTAATTTTAAATGAAGCTTCTTAAACATTTGAAAACCTTGTTTACTTTACATATGACAATAGTTTAGTTATATAATATAGACAGAGAGAGACCTTCTAAAAAACGTTACTGGCACTTGGACTCCTTAAATTAAAGTGAATAGATGAAGACTTGACACAGCACCGCTGAAAGGCTGCCAACTCCTGCTCTACCACATTGCCAGCCTGAACTACTCCCCACTCCGATGCTGCCTGCAGCATCCCCTCTGCCCATCGGAAGATCCCTGGTAAAATCTGGGCAGCCACTCACTTCTCTGTTCTCCATCAAACTCAGCTCAGCCATGCTACCCCCAGAACCCAGGCTGATGGTGACGGGGGCAGCCGACAAGCTAAGACTGTCCTCCCTGATCTGCCTGCCTTTCCCTACCCCTTCACTCCCACTACCTCCCCCCTTCCTACTATTCCTTCATTCTATCCGCCCCAGTTCAAACACCCGGACCCCCATCACCGCCTCAGTAACCTCTGCCCCTCACCGCCCCAGTTCAGAACCCCAGACCCCCGATCACTGCCTCAGTAACCTCTGCCCCTCACTGCCCCAGTTCAAACACCTGGACCCCCATCGCTGCATCAGTAACCTCTGCCCCTCACCGCCCTAGTTCAAACACCCGGACCCCCATCGCTGCATCAATAACCTCTGCCCCTCATCGCCCCAGTTCACACACCCGGACCCCGATCGCCAACTCAGTAACCTCTGCCCCTCACCGCCCCAGTTCAGACACCTGGAACCCCATCACTGCACCAATAACCTCTGCCCCTCACCACCCCAGTTCACACACCCAGACCCCCATCGCTGCATCAATAACCTCTGCCCCTCACTGCCCCAGTTGACACACCCGGACCCCCATCGCCACCTCAGTAACCTCTGCCCCTCACCGCTCCTGTTCAAACACCCGGACCCCCATTGCCGCCTCAGTAACCTCTGCCCCTCACCGCCCCAGTTTAGACACCCAGACCCCCATCGCTGCCTCAGTAACCTCTGCCCCTCACCACCCTAGTTCAGACACCTGGACCCCCTTGCTGCATCAGTAACCTCTGCCCCTCACCACCCCAGTTCAAACACCCAGACCCCCATCACCGCAACAGTAACCTCTGCCCCTCATCGCTCCTGTTCAAACACCTGGACCCCCTCGCTGCATCAGTAACCTCTGCCCCTCACCACCCCAGTTCAAACACCCAGACCCCCATCGCCGCATCAGTAACCTCTGCCACTCACCGCCCCAGTTCAGACACCTGGACCCCCATTGTTGCGCCGATGTCAGGAAGTGGCTCGCGATGTGCCACAGAAGCAGTTATACCATCTTCCCCAAGGCCACAGGAACACACGCCCTGCCAGCCTGGCATCCTGTCCTGCTGTGGCCAGCAGCAAGGTGACAGGAGCGCCGCAGAAGGCCCCTGGGACGAACTGGGACTGTTCTTAATGTTTGCTCTGAACACTGTGTTGGTGCCTCAGTGTCCCTTATGCAGTTCTTAAGTATCTAGGTGGTGGGATAAGGGTGTGTGATTGCTACAGAGGAAGGGGCCAGTGCACCTAAATGCCTGGCACTCTGTCTCCTAGCAACTGATGGCCTGGGCCCCTCCTCTGCAAAGGTGCCAACTGAAGGTGTTGGAGACAAAGGGATCAGGTGACCTCCTGGCCCGGGAAAGGAGCTGAGCAGAGAGGAGGGGCTGGAGGGAGGTTAGTCTGGAGCTGCCTGGGGATAAGGAGTGAAGTGCAGACCTAGGGGTCTGGCTCACTGCCCCCCAGAATGGACCCGGCCGAGGGGTCTGGTTCGCTGTATCTACAAGCTCTGTTTTAGACCCTGTTCCTGTCATCGAATAAACCTCTGTTTTGCTGGCTAAGAGTCACGCCTGACTGCAAAGTGGGGGTGCAGAACCCTGTGGCTTCCCCAGGACCCCGCCTGGGTGGGCTCGCTGTGGGAAGCACACGGAGGGGCAGAGGATGCTGAATGCTCCAAGGAGAGACCCAGGAGGTGAAGACGTGTGAGCTTCTTGCCCTAAACAAGTCTGCTCCGAGGGAGAGGAGGCTCCCCAAAGTCCTGCCTGGCTTTGTGGGGAGCAGTTCCAGAGCATCGCCCGGGGACTCCGTGACAGCCCCTACGGCAGTTAGCTTTCCCTAGCTGCCATTACTTAGAGGCCGGCTCAGGAAGCAGGAGCACTGGGGCTTGTTTTCTCTGTGTTGTAACAAGTCCGGACCTGACCCTGTCCAATCCTCTCTTGAATCCGACTAGGTTCTTGACCTTAACGATCTCTTGGGGCAATGAATTTCATGAACGAACTCTTCCGAATTAGCCATGTCTGAGCGCCAGCCCGCCCAGAGGAACAGGAGACACCCAAACAGAACCCAAGAGGACACAGGCTGTTTCTGTGGGCCCCTGAACACGCCCCAGCCCTCGACAGTGCAAAGCACCAGAAGGAACCATCCGGAGAACAGAGCGTAGCCACCAGTGTGGTTTGGGCCAGTTTTTCAGCCCTGCCGCGTCTGTGCAGGCAGGACAAGGCTGGAGCACTGCAAACGGCTGGGTGCTAGGCAGCACCTCGATGGGCTGGGTCCTTGGCTCCTACACAGCGTGTATCTCAGCCTGCAACAGACGCCAGCCAGCTGCGGGCAGCGCCAGGAGCATGCAGGGTCCAGGCAGCTGAGAGCTGCACCGAGCCCTGGTTCCCTGCGGGGCTGGGGCTGCAGCAACTGCTGACACAGGCCCTTCCCCGAGGGCAGCTTCATGCTTCTGCTTCACGGACCAACCAACGGGGCTCCACAGGGCCAGTGCTGCCACGGGGCGGGGGGGCCAGGTGCCACATCACCCCAGGGCTAGCGCTGCCATGGGGCGGGGGGAGCCAGGTGCCACATCACCCCATGGCCAGTGCTGCCATGGGGTGGGGGGGCCAGGTGCCACATCACCACAGGGTCAGCGCTGCCATGGGGTGGAGGGATCCATGTCACCCCATAGCCAGTGCTGCCATAGGGTGCAGGGGGGGCAGTACATGATGTCACCCCAGGGCCAGCACTGCCAGGGGGCGCAGGGGGGCCAGGTGCCATGTCACCCCAGGGCCAGTGCTGCGACGGGGCGGGGGCGGTGGTGTAGCACATGATGTCACCCCATGACCAGCGCTGCCAGGAGGTATGGGGGGGCAGGTGCCATGTCACTCCATGGCCAGTACTGCCACGGGATGGGGGGGGGGACAGCACACTATGTCACCCCTTGGCCAGAGCTGCCATGGGGAAGGGGGGCCAGGTACCATGTCACCCCATGACCAACACTGCCATGGAGCAGGGGGGCCAGGACACAATGTCATCCCATGGCCAGCGCTGCCAGGGGGTGGGGGGGCAGGACACGATATCACCCCATGGCCAGCGCTGCCACGGGGCCAGGGGGGGGCCGGCGGGCCAAGAGTGATTCACCCCATGGCCAGGCTGCCAAGGGCGGGGGCGCGACGTCTCCCCAGGGCCAGCGCTGCCCAGCCCGGAAGCAGCACCAGGTCAATGTTGCTGGCGGAGGAGCCGCAGGTGGAGTCACGGGCATGTGGCAGCTGCTGGCCCCCAACAGCTAGGCAGGAGCCCAGTGCCTGTGCCAGGGGCCCGCTGGGGGACTGCGCCCCTGCCCCCCCGTGCACATGGAGACCAGAGCCAGCCGGCTCTGCGCTGCACCACGAATACCAATGAGGCCTCCTCACCAGGCTGTCGGGAGCGGGAGACGGAGCTGCAGCCCACACAATCCCACGTCACAGCCTGTTCTCACTGCACAGAAATCACAGCCAACCCGCCAGTGCGTCAGCAGCAGGCAACCAGCTCTGTGCTCGCTCGTCACCAGGGGCTGACAGCTGGGCGGGGGGGCTCGGCAGCTTCCCCAAGGAAAGGAAGGGCAGCTCCCTGGCCCCCATCCCCATTCAGAGACCCATGGGGGGGGGGGTCTCGGTAAAGAGGAATGAGAAATTCACACACCCCAGGCTCAGGTGGAGAGGGGCCCTCAGAGGAGCAGCAGTGCCCCTGCCCCCCAGCACCCCCAGGCTCAGCCCAGCCAGCAGGAGAGGAAAGGACCATCTACTCCAACTCAGCTGTTGTAACCCAGCCGCCTCTTCCCATTCCTTGGGAGCACCATTCATAGACTCATAGGTCAGAAGGGACCAACATGATCATCTAGTCTGACCCCCTGCACAAAGCAGGCCACAGAACCCTACCCATCCACTTCTATAACAACCCCTAACCTATGTCCGAGTTACTGAAGTCTTCAAATTGTGGTTTGAAGACCTCAAGCAGAGAATCCACCAGCAAGTGACCCCTTCATTGCTGCAGGGAAGGCGAAAACTCCAGGCATCAGCCATCTGCCGTGGAGGAAAATTCCTTCCGACCCAAATATGGCGATCGCTAAACCTCGCATGTGGGCAGGCTCCCCAGCCAGCAGTCCATGAAAGTTCTCTGTAGTACTCAGATCCCTCCCATCCAATCCATCGCACCATTTGAGCGATCCTATCTGTTTAATCCAGGACAATTGCCAAATTAAACTTCCCTATCCATCCTTCCATAACTTATCCAAAGCTTAAGCTAAAGCGTATGCTTTTGCCCCACACTCGCCTCAGAAGGCTGATCCAGAACTTCACTCTTCTAATGGTTAGAAACCTTCGTCTAATTTCAAGCCTGAACTTCCTAATTTCCAGTTTGTACCCATTCGTCCATTCCCGCAGCCGCCCACCGATCCACAGACGGCAAGGCCAGAAAGGCCCGTCCAGCCTGAGCTCCTGTATTCACGGGTCACCTCGCCCCTCGTGCGGAGCCCCAGAACCTTCGACAGCCTCTTAAGAAATGCTCCTTTGCTTCCTCCTTCTGTCCTGAGAAGAAACTGAGGCCCAGTGAGAGACGGTCACACAGGGAGTGGGTGGCAGAGCTGGGAACAGACCTAACTAACCCCATGCCTCGCTCAGGAGTCGTTGGCTCTAGGCCCCAGTCTCACTTCTAGCCCTGTTAGCCAACCCAAGTGCTGCAGCTCAGCCGAGCCACGTCCGCCTCCCATTCACACCCCCAAGGACGGTGATTGGCTCCGACGGCCCCTTCCAAGGAGCATCACCCTGATGGCTGTACTTAGCCGAGTGCATGCCCGGCACAGGTCTCTTTGGGTAGGATGGAGCTCGTGGCAGACGCTGCACTCTAGTCACCAAGCAGTTAACCAATGCCAGGAAGCAAACAGAAGATGCACACAGTGCCTGCCTCCAGCACAAGCTCCTTCCCTCCTCCCACGCCCAGGCAGTACCACTGTACTGCCCTCTTCTCCCTGGCAGGCCTGGTACTAAAGCAAGCTGCCTTCTTCCCACATGCCACGAGGTCCCTCTCCTGCCACCACCGCCACACTGGCACCGGGCACAGGAAAATCCAGGAGCAGCAAATCCAGGCGTGAGCCCTTTGCGTGGGGCAGGCCCTGGAACTGGCCCTCCCTCGGCCTGTGCCTATGGTGCTGAGTGGGCAGTGCAGCGACTCCAAAAGGGGCACTTTCCTGCCCCCCGTGCAGCGATGGGGGCAAGGCAAAGGCCCGGACCCAGGCCCATGCCCGCGGCCTGCCAGGCAAAACCCATCATCTCCTTCCCCGCAGTTTCTGTCCAACCTGGGATTCCATACGTTGTGTTCTACACTGCTGGGCAGACCCACCATGCACTGTTAGCTGCTGCACTCCACCCCAGACCTGGCTGCATTTCCGTCATCGCCCTATATTCCTTACCTACCTAACAGGCCATGCTGTGATGATGAGTGTTTTAGAAGAACCTATCTAGTGCTGTGAAGCTCAGCAAATCCGCAAACAACAGATGCTTAAGAGACAATGTAAAACCGCTAACCCTAGTCAGCTTGTGGGGGGGGAAGACACCTGGCACTAGCAGCAGGGAGGGGACATGCGGGGGACGGGGCTGATACTAGATCTGTGGGTGAAAGGGAAGAGGATGCAGGATCCTCCCCCAAGGAAGGGCAGGGTTCCTAGAACAAGCCCTGGAGAACAGCCTGCAGGGGAAGTGCAGTGCTGCACTGGCCCCAGGAAGGAGCAGAGAGGACCCTTGTGGAAAGGCCAGAGGGACCCTGCACACGGGCAAAGGCCTAGAGACTTGGGGAGGATGCTGCACAAGGCGGTAGCCCCCTGGCATGTCCTTGGTAAAGCAGTCAGCCCAGTGAGGTAACCCTCCACCACACACACACACGCTCAGCACAGCGGTGCTGGGGAAAGCAGAGGACCTGCCAGGGAACCTGAGCAGCAGAATGCACAGAATACGTAACTGACAAATGGCAAAGCCACCCCCGGGCCCTACAGACCTAGTCAGCGCTCAGCAAAGCCGCTGCACATCCCACCCCACAACCAGCAGCAAAAGGCTCAACTCCAAGGGGCAGAAAGGGGAAGAGAAATGGTCTGGTGCAGGCTGCCATAAAGGAAGGGAACCACATCTCTGGGCCCATCACCATAGGCTCTACCTGTCTCACCAGCCCCTGAGAGGCAGGGCAGTGCTGGTGCCCGGGGGGGCAGAGAGATTGAGGGACTCAGGAAGCCTGCGTCAGAGCAGGAAATTGAACCTGTCTCCCCAGTGACAGTGCCAAACCCACTGGCCTATCCTCTCCATCTGTGACTCCCGTGACCTTACATCTACCTGCAGATCCCCCACCACACAAACCCACACTCCAGCAGGAAAACTCAGAGCATGGGAAGGAGAAATGGGCACACGTTCAAGATGCTACAGACAGCAGCTTCTGGCAAAGCTGGAACAGCTTAAAACCCAATACAAAGAAGCAAATGCCAGCAATGCAGAATGGGAAACTCTGGACAGACCCTCCCAAGACTATTCCAGACAACAGATCCGAGCCAGACAGCATCATTAGAAAAGCAAGGACATGGTGAGAGACCATGGAAATCCAGGAGCCTCCTCCCCGCTCCCCCCGCCTTCTCCCTATCACAACACAGGGAAACCTCCAAAAATGCAAACCTGGGAAGCCAGGCAGCCCAGGGAACGGAGCAAAGGAGAAGTTTCAACAGCACAGAGTCCTTCTAAAATGGCCCCTCTCCTACGCCATGGTCAGACGGACCACGACCCCAGTGCACAAAAGCACAAATTACTTTCCTCATGAATAACTAGAGGACATTTGTGAGAACAGCAATGTCAGCAAACTCCTGGGGCATCCCCAGTGAGAAATAACACAGCAACAAGAGAACCACAAAAGCCAGGCTCACTTCCTCCCTGCGAACAGGCCCCAGCCCATCTTCACTCTGCAGAGACTCATTAGCGAAGCTTTGCTGCTTCACAGGACTTCACCGAGCCTCTGACTCAGCCTGGCCCCTCAGGATTGCTATGCATGGAACAGATGGGGAACCATACGCCCTCATTAGCTCCATGCACTGCCCAGTGACTGCACAAGAATACACAACATGCACCAGAGCCCTTCCAGCAAGGGGAGTAACCTCAGTCTAACCTCCCTGCCCCAGCCCAGGCTTCCAGAGCTACCAACTTGCCGCACACTGACGATCTGTCCCCAGGATCTCCGACCCACCATGTCCAGGGCAGATCACGGCACTACCCTCCCTCCTGGGGTCCCTCTCCCAGGCTGTGGCCCTGCCTGTCCTTGGGTGACCCACACAAGAGCTGTCTGCTGAACTGGCAGGAGTGCACCATTGCTCCTCCCCAGAAGGGGGAGCTCCCACTTCCCAGCACCACTGCTCTCCCCACTCAGAGGTGCTGGAGCAGGGGGCCTCAGCCACCACCCACCCAAGCAGATGTCTGAGGGGCACCAGCTGACCCCACTCCAGCAGGGTCAGCATGGGACTCTCACAATGCCCTCTGTTGAGGCCTCCAAACTAACACCCACTGGCACAAAAGGGGGCAGCTCCGTCTCCAGGCTTGGCTACACCAGCGGTTCTGCTCCTGCTTCACTCACGTTAACAGTTTGCCAATTAATCAGTGTTAGCTAACCCGACTGCCAATGCCAGGCTAGACACTCCACAAAGGTTTGTGCCGGGTTTGCAGCCTACTGCAGGCTGAGCCACTGGGTGAACCACAAGCGTTTGCGGAGTATCTAGCTTGTTACCTTGATGAGCAAGTAATCGGAATTAAAACAGGACAACGGACTCTGGACAAACCCCCAGCTCCCTCATCTGGGGCTGCCTGCAGACTCGGGCTGGCATCACAGCACTGGGCATGCTCAGGTCACATTTCCAAACCTTCCTGTGCAAACAGGAGGGCTGGAAACAATTTTTATAAATGTCACTGACATCACAGGATTCCCAGAGCCCGATAGGCCTGCACTACCTACACTTTAACCCAGCCCCACTGCCCCTGCCGGAAACCTCCCGCAACGCCTGGGCCCAAGATCACCCTGGGAATGACAACTCCGGGTGCTTCAGAACAGGCCCTGGAACAACCGACCAGGTAAACATTTGTGACAACGACACAGAAATTGAGCAGCCCCGAAATGAAACAACCCTGCTCCTCACAATCAATGCACAGCTGGAGAGACAGCATGAAAAGGAAAAGCTGGGCAGGGCTCCACGCTGTAACAACCCCACCAAATGAATTCAGTCCTCTTGCAGAGCTACTGCTCCAGCAATTGCACAGCCCAGCCAACTCCCTCTCCCACACCGGGCAGAGACTGGGGTCCAGCACACACAGCTGGCTGCACCAGACAGGTGCTCAGATACGCCATGCAGGCTGGAGGGGCAGCACGGATGGCTGCCACGCAGCACTGGGCCCATCTCCTGCTAATCCAGAGACAATCACACAACCCAACTCCTAGGCCCCTATGCCAAAGCAGTGCCCCTGACCCATTCCCCGCCCCCTGCAAAGCACAGAGGAACACGCCCTGCGCCGCGCTCTGCAGCACAGGGGACCAAAGGGAAGAGACCGTGTCCACCCAAAAGACAGCGAGATCACTACTCAGTCCCTGGGAACGGGATGGATCTCCAAGGGACCCAGCCAGGACACTAACAGGTCCTGCTCCCATCCAGAGGGGAAGGACAGAAGAAAACACCAGGAGAAACTGATTCTGGGGGACAGCAAATGAAAAGCAGGAGGGGGGACAGTCAGAGGGCCCAAGAAGGGGATCCTGAGCAGAGACCCTGCCCAGCGCCCAAATCCCAGGAGCTGACGCTGCCCAGAGGAACTCTGCCCGGAGTGCTCAGAATCCAGCCCCGCAGGTGCGGTCACAGGGACTGCCTCTCCCCCAGATCGGTGGGTGGCCACTTGGGCACCGCCAGGAGCAGGCTGGTGAGGAGATCCCGCAACACTGTTGGGCTGCGACTGGGGAGCACATAAATAAAGAGGTGGGGGAAGAAATGCAGCCAGCAGCACCACAGGCGGCTCTGAGGGAGGCGCTGCAGCTGGGCGTGGTGTTGCAGCCGGGCACACTGGCAATATGCATGCATCAGGGTCTCCCTCTCACCATAAGCAAACAGGTGTCTGAGAGCCAGAGCTTCCTGCAGGCTCCCAGAGGGGAAACCCAGCAACAAGCAAGATGACAGGACGGGGGCTCCTGCCACCCAGGAGGGGCCAAAAGCAGCTGCTATCTAGAGGGGGCTGCTCAGATCAGGGTCTCCAGGGAACCTCTCTGTCAGGCTTTGGACTGTTCTGGGGAGGCAAGGTGCCCCCCACCCAGCACCCAAAGCAGTGGGCCCTCCTTCCTGAGGCCATGGAGCTGGGCAGACTGACACCCTTCCATGCTGCGGTGCAGAGAACCAACATAACTCATGTCTCTTGTGGCCAAAGGCAGCTTCACAGCTTGCAATCCAAGGTCTAGTCTCATTGCTCACCAGGCCCTAAGGAGGCGGAGCCCAAGTGAGCAGCCTGAAGCCAAACGGTTCCAGCTGGCCCGAGAGCCCCATTCGGCAGCTCCACCGGCTCGGGCAGGACTGAAGGAAACCAGCAGCAGTGCAGAGGGAGGTGGTCAGGGCACTGCGGGGCACTCCACCAGCCGAGCACACCCTGGAAACAGACCTTCTAGAGAGTTCTGAGATTGCCCTGGGCAGTGCAGCTCCACCTGGCATCCCTGCTGGCACCCTCCAGGTGCACACCCAGCCCCGAGCCCTCCCTGCACCCCTTCGCCACGACAGCATGCCGGCTGGACCTGGCAAGCACCCCCCAGCACAGCAGTTGGCTGTGTCTGAGTGAGCCTGCACCGAAGCTCTGTGCTCATCAAATGGAAACAATGCAGATTGGGCAGGCATTTGGATGGTTAGGAGAAACCTAGGCTCTGCAGGGAGCAAATTGGGTGGGGCCCCTCTCCCCTCATATTCAGAGATGCCCCAATCGGGCGTGGGGTGCTGCACTGGGAGCAAGGGAGTCTTTCAGAGGAGACAAAACAAGAGTCTACAGTCACGGCACTTTCCCGAGAATTGAGGGATTACGCTGAGGTTCGAGTCAAACTCCAGCTCAGTAATCACAGGCTGTTTCTGTTTCTTCGCTGCCGACGGCCGTGCTCCAGCCCAGAGGCAGCTGGTTTCTGAGGGGGGTGAAATGACTCCCTGAACATAGTCTGTGGTCACAGGATTAATGACCTTCTTTTAACAATAAGCAGCGTGTGAGCTCTCTGGGGCAGCAGCTGTCTGCGCACACGTCTATCGTACCACGCTGAACGCAGCAGCCTCCATCCCCCAGTAGGCCCTTGGATTATTTGCTATTTCGGTGATGGCAGCAGCTCAGAGAACAGGTTCTAGCCCAGCAAGAAACTGGGACGATGGCACATAACAGGCACCTCACTGCTCCCAGCACAAGGTACAAGTCCTGGACGTGAAAGGAGCACGCTTCTTGCTTTGCTTCAGAAAAACCATCGAAAACAGAAAAGCAGATCTGGAGCTATATGCAGCGGGGCCTGGCTCGCGGCACAGAGGTAGAACTAATGACACCAGGGGGCAAGGGGGCTCGCGGCACCGGGGGACAAGGGGGGCTCGTGGCAGACACACTCCATCGTGGGGGCAGCTCTGCCCATTCAGGGGAGACCCCGACTGCAGGAAATTTGAGAGAGACACCCCATGAGCAGGGCTCCCAAGATACATCAGGGCAGGGGCCCCCCTCACATCTCATATGGAGCCCACAGAGCTCTGCAGAACTAGTAGATAACGGTCCGGGAGGGAAACAGAGATGAGGGCTCCACAAGAACCTTGCTCTCCCCTCCCGCCAGCCCTCTGACAAGCAGCCCAGTGCCCAGCTGCAGGTCCCCTGCTGCCCCGGGACAAGGGACCAGCCCTGGCAGAGGGCAGCTCTGCCAAGCCAGCAAGGCAGTCAGCACCAGAGTCCTCAGCCTGGAGCATGCTGACCCCTTTCAGGCACCCTGAACCCTGGCCACTGGGGGGCACTGCCACAGCCTTGGCCTTGCCTGGATAGTCTTTGGGGACGCAGCGTTGGGAGTGGTGAGCAGGTGGGAGGTGTTGGCGGGAGACAAGGGCTGCAGCTTTCGGTACTGGCTGGAATGGGCTGAGGCCCCGCACGTTGCTCTCCTCCCCAGCCCCAGACTTGCAGACAGGGGGAGAAGACACCAGGCAATGCCGCTGCTGAGACAGGAATCAAGAGGCAGACCGTGCTCGCCAAGCATGCAAAGCGTTAAGGACACCAGGCTGCAGAGCCCACAGACACCCCATGGGCATACGCAGGCCACAAGGTGCAGCAAGTCTCCAACAAACCTGCTTTCCAGCGGCCCCTTCCACCTGAGCATTCATCCTCCCAGGAAAGGGGGACGGGACAGCTCCAGCTCAGGGCAGATCCAGCAGGTGCCACGGTGCTGAGCATGGCAGACAACCTAGAGGGATTCAGGGTGGCACAGGGCTGATCTGGGTCAGGCTCGCTCTGGGGGAGGGGATAACCGTGCATTTCCAGAGCAGCACAGCTCCAGGATAATCCTAGGGAAAGCTGCTGCTCCCGCTGCAAGGAAAGCAGAGACTCTCTGCGCAGGGGGCATGCTGGGCCAGGAGCTCAGCACAGAGACAGGGACAGGAGATTACTTTTCCCCCATCACCAGCTGCTCTATAAATCTGCTCCAAAGAGTAACACACACCACTTCCCCCACAGCCAGCCCCCCTCAGATCACAGTGCAGCCAGGGCGAGGGAACTCACACAGGGCCACTGCACAGCAGAGCAGAGGGTTCATGTCCTGCTGGGGGCACACGGGCCTCCCAGACAACCCCATAATGCGCAGCAGCAAGCAAGCTCCCAGCCCAGAGCCTCAGCCCAAACTCTGGTGGAAGCACCCTCGACCATAGGTGCCGACTCCCACGGAAAAAAACTGGTGGGTGGTCAGCACCCACCGGCAGCCCCTTACCCCACTCCACCCCCCCGCTCCAGCTCACTTCAACGTCCCTCAGCCCTCAGACCCCTGCCCCTCAGCGCCTCCCAGTCCCCCCTTACCACAGTCCTGAGTCCCCCATCCCTCAGCACCCCCCATATCCTCTCATACCAGAGTCCTCAGCCCCCGCCCCTCAGCACCCCCCAGACTCACCCGTACCAGAGTCCGGAGCCCCCCATCCCTCAGTGCCCCCCAGAACCCTCTGTACCAGAGTCCTGAGGCCCTCATCCCTCAGCACCCCCACATAACCCCCTATACTGAACAGAGCCCTCAGCCCCCTGCCCCTCAGCACCCCCAGGTTCCCCCATACCAGAGTCCTGAGCCCCCCATCCCTCAGCACCCCCCAGAACCCCCATACCAAACAGAGCCCTCAGCCCCCCATCCCTCAGCACACTCCAGGTCCCCGCATACCAGAGTCCTCAGCCCCCTGCCCCTCGGCCCTTCTTGGCTGCGGACTTTCCCCTTGCGTTGTGGCAGGAAGTTGGTGGGAAAGCAGGGCTGCCCTGGCCTTGGGAGGGGAGGGCAGATGTCAGAGGTGTGTGCTGGGGTGTGGGGACTGGGCTCCCCATTCTGGGGCTGGAGTGGCAGGCAGGCCCCCCCCCCAACTTCCTGCCCTTCTCTGGGATGGGGATTTAGGGGAGGGGGCGGACAGGAACCTCCAGTGTTTGGGTTTTTTTTTAATTCCTTGGTCAGAGTTTGAGCTCTGGGTGGTGACATTGAGGAGGAGAGGGGGCTGAGAGTGGTGTGTATATAGAGTCTGGAGGCGAAGTGGGGCCGATGGAGGGGGCATGAGGAACAAGAGGGACGCATGGTGAGTAGGGGAGTGATGTTGAGGAGGTTTGGAATGTGTGGTTGGTGAGGTGAAGGGCAGAGAAGATCTGGAGTGTGGGGAGTAGGGGCACTGGGAGGTGTGAGGAGCAGGGGGCTGACACATGAGGTGTTGGTGTTTTTTTAGGTTGTGTCAGGCTGGCTCTTTCAGTACAGGGGTCTGGAGCGTGGGGCACTGATGGGCAGGGGGCTGAGACTCTGGTACAGGAGGGCATGGGGGTGTGAGACTCTGTTTAGTACAGGGAAATCATAGAATTCAGGGTTGGAGTGGACCTCAGGAGATCATCTAGGTCAACCCCTGCTCAAAGCAGGACCACCCAACTAAATCATCTCAGCCAGGGCTTTGTCAAGCTGGGCTTAAACACCTCCAGTGAAGGAGATTCCACACCTCCCCGGGAACCATTCCAGTGCTATCACCTTCTCGTGAAATAGTTTTCTAATATCCAACCTAATCCTCCCCACTGCAACTTGAGACCATTACTCCTTGTTCTTCATCTGCCACCACTGAGACAGTCTAGATCCATCCTTTTGGAACCCCTTCAGGTACTTGAAGCAGCTATCAAATCCCCCTCACTCTTCTCTTCTGCGACTAAATACCCCAGTTCCTCATCCTCTCTCGTAGTCATGTGCTCCAGCCCCCGAATCATTTTTGCTGCCCTTCGCTGGACTCTCCCCAAGTTGTCCACATCCTTCTTGTAGTGTGGGGCCCCAAACTGGACACATCTTCAGATGAGGCTCCACTAGTGCTGAATCTAAAGGGGATAATCACATCCTTGATCTGCTGGCAGTGCCCCTCTTATACAGCCCAAAATGCCGTTAGCCTCTTGGCAGCGAGGGCGCAGGCTGACTCATATCCAGCTTCTTGTCCACTGTAACCCTAGGTCCTTTTCTGGCAGAATGCTGCCTAGCCACTCGGTCCCCAGCCTGTGGCAGTGCATGGATTCTTTCCGTCAGTGCAGGACTCTGCACTTGTCCTTGTTGACCTCATCAGTTTATCTCTCTCTTTTTGGCCCTTCTGTGGGCCTGCGGGACTTCCCCTTGCGGTTGTGGCAGGAAGTTGGTGGGGAAAGCAGGGCTGCCCGCCTTGGGAGGGGAGGGCAGATGTCAGAGGTCGTGTGCTGGGGTGTGGGGACTGGGCTCCCCATTCTGGGGCTGGAGTGGCAGGCAGGCCCCCCCCCCAACTTCCTGCCCTTCTCTGGGATGGGGATTTAGGGGAGGGGGCGGACAGGAACCTCCAGTGTTTGGGTTTTTTTTTAATTCCTTGGTCAGAGTTTGAGCTCTGGGTGGTGACATTGAGGAGGAGAGGGGGCTGAGAGTGGTGTGTATATAGAGTCTGGAGGCGAAGTGGGGCCGATGGAGGGGGCATGAGGAACAAGAGGGACGCATGGTGAGTAGGGGAGTGATGTTGAGGAGGTTTGGAATGTGTGGTTGGTGAGGTGAAGGGCAGAGAAGATCTGGAGTGTGGGGAGTAGGGGCACTGGGAGGTGAGAGGAGCAGGGGGCTGACACATGAGGTGTTGGTGTTTTTTTAGGTTGTGTCAGGCTGGCTCTTTCAGTACAGGGGTCTGGAGCGTGGGGCACTGATGGGCAGGGGGCTGAGACTCTGGTACAGGAGGGCATGGGGGTGTGAGACTCTGTTTAGTACAGGGAAATCATAGAATTCAGGGTTGGAGTGGACCTCAGGAGATCATCTAGGTCAACCCCTGCTCAAAGCAGGACCACCCAACTAAATCATCTCAGCCAGGGCTTTGTCAAGCTGGGCTTAAACACCTCCAGTGAAGGAGATTCCACACCTCCCCGGGAACCATTCCAGTGCTATCACCTTCTCGTGAAATAGTTTTCTAATATCCAACCTAATCCTCCCCACTGCAACTTGAGACCATTACTCCTTGTTCTTCATCTGCCACCACTGAGACAGTCTAGATCCATCCTTTTGGAACCCCTTCAGGTACTTGAAGCAGCTATCAAATCCCCCTCACTCTTCTCTTCTGCGACTAAATACCCCAGTTCCTCATCCTCTCTCGTAGTCATGTGCTCCAGCCCCCGAATCATTTTTGCTGCCCTTCGCTGGACTCTCCCCAAGTTGTCCACATCCTTCTTGTAGTGTGGGGCCCCAAACTGGACACATCTTCAGATGAGGCTCCACTAGTGCTGAATCTAAAGGGGATAATCACATCCTTGATCTGCTGGCAGTGCCCCTCTTATACAGCCCAAAATGCCGTTAGCCTCTTGGCAGCGAGGGCGCAGGCTGACTCATATCCAGCTTCTTGTCCACTGTAACCCTAGGTCCTTTTCTGGCAGAATGCTGCCTAGCCACTCGGTCCCCAGCCTGTGGCAGTGCATGGATTCTTTCCGTCAGTGCAGGACTCTGCACTTGTCCTTGTTGACCTCATCAGTTTATCTCTCTCTTTTT
>NC_133770.1:771346-781067 GCF_003597395.2 Chelonoidis abingdonii
CACAGAAGGGGG
The DNA here is from genome assembly GCF_003597395.2 of Chelonoidis abingdonii. Taxonomy (NCBI): domain Eukaryota; kingdom Metazoa; phylum Chordata; order Testudines; family Testudinidae; genus Chelonoidis; species Chelonoidis abingdonii. The sequence continues at coordinate 771,359 of NC_133770.1, forward strand.
GGGGGGGGGGTCCTGCCACATCAAAACACAGAGCTGAACTTCCCCTGTGGTTGGGGCCAGGAGAGCCACCAACGCCTTCTACTGCCCTGAAACCTGCTCCCCAGTTAGCAAGGAGGGGGGTCCCCCGACCACCAGCCCTCTGCCCCAGACAGATCCCACCATCCCCCAGAGAAGGGCCAGGAGGGCGGGGGACTGCCTGCCACCCCGATCCCCGAAGAGGAGAGACCAGTACCCCCCCATACCCTCTTACATTCTCCCCAAGGGACCAACCCAGCCCACACCTCTCCCCACTGCAAGGGGAAGTCCCGTAGCACCCAAAAGGGACCCCCAAGAAGGGAGTTCTCTGTCACATCAAAACACCGAGCTGAACTTCCCCTGTGGTTGGGGCCAAGACACAGAACGGGAGAGCCACTGGCTCCTTAAACTGCCCTGGAAGCCACACACACACCCCTGGTTAGCGGGATGCGGGGGGGGGTCCCTTTATCGCCCAGTCCCCGGTTACCAGGGGTGTAAAGTGGGCTCCCTGACTGCCCAGACCCCCCCATTTAGCAGGGTAGTGGGGGGCTCCCTGACCACTGTCCCCTCAGGTTAGCAGGGGTGTGGGGGGCTCCCCAACCACCCACCCCTCCCAGGTTAGTGGCACATGGCTGCTCCTTGTCCTCAGGTGAGCCGAGTTCCATCCAGCAGAAGGGGAGACTCAACCCCCCTCACTTCAGCATAGCAGCCCCAGTCCAGCAGTGAGATCACAGGTGCCAGCAGTAACCCCCCCAACCCCCGAGGACACTTCCCACTCCTCATCCCCATCACCCGGCATAAGAGGATGGTCCAGCAGATGGGGCAGAGCCACGAGATCCACAGGCTGTGTCTGACCCTGGCCAAGTGCCATAGCCTGCCTCTTTCCCAGTGTTCCCTGGGGACAGGTCCTTTCTCACCCCCCTACACTGCCCCACCCTGCCCCGGCTCCTCTGGCCTGGGCAGGGTAGCCAATGTTTTTAATTTATTGTCCATTTATTGCGCAGTGTTACGGTTAATCATTATATCATATATATTTATTTATGTTAATTAGAGTTGATTTGTAGAATTACAGAAGTATAAAATGAATTAATCTCTAGAGGAACTATTTAGTAGACATAAATTAAACAAGCTAAAATGCAAAAAACGGTGGGCTGAGGCCTGCAAGACTTTCGCTTAGCTATTTTAGGCCTGGAAAACAAGAAATGGTGGCATAAGTCAATAACCAAACCCTAACGATTATGGGGAGAGAGAGGTGCCAACTGGTGAGATTGCAAAAGTGGAGCTGTGAAGATTAAATTTAAATTGTAAAATGCTGTAACAACAGATATTGCCTCCAGCATGGGCCTTAGCTGCAGAATAACTGTGGCAAGTCAACGTTAACAAAAACCTAAAATTCGGGGTCCCTGGTGTTTCCAGGGTACACAGGCCAATAAGAAAAGAGGGTTACAGTTCCATGTCCATGTGCAGAGTGTAGGTACGGACAGGCTCACAGTATAAAGCAGGTGCCCAGAGCAGAAAAACTGAGCTTCCTCTGGGAAACTCCAGCAGAAACCACCCCCGTATTAATATTCAATCCAGAAAAGGGCCAAGAGACTCTAACACCATCTCGGGGGATGTGAGTATGTCTGTAGGTGTAACTGGTACATGGTGCTTACCTGTAGGAACTGCATGTGCTGGGACACTTCTAACTTCGTTGGTAACTTTAATAAAATTGCTAAAAAAGCAGTGCTCTTGTAATGGTGTGTGTGTTACTTGCCTATGGCTCCATGTGTTCCTATGGGCTCTAAATCCAGAACAAACATTAATAAAGGCTTCACCAGCCAGCCTCAGCCCCGACACACCTCCAGGAGGAAGGCTCCCCATACTGACACGGTGGCTGCACACAATGACCTGGCCACAGGTCAGGGAAACCTGTTCTGTCTCCTCCCCAATCTGGCCGTAGTTCACAGCTGGACCCCAGGCCTGCCTCGCATCAGCTCGAGCCCCAAGGTGCTCCAAGTCCAGGAGAGCCAGGCAGCCACCCTCACAAGCCACATGTCCTGGAAGAGCTGAGCCCCGGCACCTCCAGGCTGGGGTGGGGGGAGATAGTGAGGGGGAAAGCCACCTGCTGGAGAGCGGCCAGGGCATCTCCCCTCTAGCTCCCTTTGCCCCAAGGGAAGGGGGCTGCCGCCAGGGCTCATCAGAGGACACCCCGTCCCCAGCAGCAAGCCTGCTCTGGCAGAGTTGATTCATGCTGGACAAACACAGGCTGTTGGGGACAGAGGCAGGAAAAGATCTGCTCTGTTTCCTGGCACCCCTGACCTCTAGCGCGGGAGCAGGCAGCAGATGGCCAGTCCCCCTCCCGCAGCACTAAGCTATGCATGGAGAGACTTAGCTGCCCAGAGCATCTGTCCCAAGCTGCCTCTTGCAGCCCCTCACAAAGTCCAGCTGCACCAGATGTTCCTACGACTCCTTTTACAGCCAGCTCAGACGGGCAGCTCGGGGCCCCACCTCAGCCAGATTACTGGGCTGGGACTGGTGAACGAGTCAGAACCCATCCCAAACATTTCCTCAGCGAACTGGAGCACGAGGCCCAGCCAGAGACCCACTTGGGGTGAGTCTGGCACTGCCCCCTCCACCCAGCTTGTCTGCCTTGCTGTCAAGTCCCTAAACACTTGCCTGCCCCTGTGCATGGACCCACTTCCAGGGTCCTGTCCCCAAGGCACTTCCCTCTCCAGTGAGCCCCCTTCCACTCTGGAGTGAATCTTGTCGATTTGCATAGAAATCCCCTTTGTTCTCCTTCCCTGACCTCTGTCTGCCCTGACCTCTGTGGGAGCTCCTAGGGCACAGGCACCATCTCAGCTGCCTGGCATGCAGCAGGTGCTCACCCAAACTTCCCAGTCCCACCACATGGGCTTGGGGGAGTGTGACGAAGTGGGAATGTTCTAAATGTTTTCTGTGAATACTGTGTGGGTGCCTCAGTTTCCCCTATGCAGTTCTTAAGTATCTAGGTGGTGGGATAGTGGTGATTGTTGCAGAGCCCTAGAGGGCAGGCGTAACGGTGTCTGCACAGAGAATGGCCGACACCCTGCTCCTGGTAACTGATGGCCTGGGCCCCTCCTCTGCAAGGTGCCAACTGAAGGTGTTGGAGAACAAGGAGATCAGGTGGCCTCCTGGCCCGGGAAAGAGACAAAGGCAGAGGAGGTGCTGGAGGGAGTTTCAGTTTGGAGCTGGCTGGGGAAGCGGAGGGAGGCTGGCCCAGAACCGGGGTCTGGGCTCCCCATCCCCCAAGATGGACCTGACTGAGGGGTCCTGATCTCTGTATCTACAAGCCCTGCTTGGGACTGTGTTCCTGTCATTTAATAAACCTCCTGTGTTACTGGCTGGCTGAGAGTCTCGGTGAAACGCAGGAAGTGGGGGGTGCAGGGCCCTGACTATCCCACACTCCGTGACAGGGAGGCAGTGCAAAGGGTGGGGTCCTGAGGCCAGGTCCCCATCCCAGCCCACAACTCCCAACACCACTTGTCACCCACCGGGTAGTGAACATTCTGCATTCAGTGCCTGTTGCTTGTACCATCTTCTCCTCCACCCCCCCGTTCACAGATGACACTAACTGGGAGGAGAGGTAGATACGCTGGAGAGTAGGGATAGGATACAGAGGGACCTAGACAAATTAAAGGACTGGGCCGAAAGAAACCTGATGAGGTTCAACAAGGACAAGTGCAGAGTCCTGCACGTAGGACAGAAGAATCCCATTCACTGCTACAGACTAGGGACTGACTGGCTAAGCAGCAGTTCTGCGGAAAAAGATCTGAGGATTACAGTGGATGAGAAGCTGGATAGGAGTCAGCAGTGTGACCTTGTTGCCAAGAAGGCCAACGGCATATTGGGCTGTGTTAGTAGGAGCATGGCCAACAGATCAAGGGAAGTGATTATTCCCCTCTATTCGACACTGGTGAGGGCCTCATTTGGAGTACTGCATCCAGTTTTGGCCCCCCACTACAGAAGAGATGTGGAGAAATTCAGAGGGTCCAGTGGATGACAATGAAAATGATTAGGGGGCTGGAGCACATGACTTATGAGGCGAGGCTGAGGGAACTCGGATTGTTTAGTCTGCAGAAGAGAAGAATGAGGGGAGATTTGATAGCTGCTTTCAACTACCTGTATGGGGGTTCCAAAGAGGATGGATCTTGTCTGTTCTCAGTGGTTTCAGATGACTGAACAAGGAGCAATGGTCTCAAGTTGCAGTGGGGAAGGTTTAGGTTGGATATTAGGAAAAACTTTTTCACTAGGAGGGTGGTGAAGCACTGGAATGGGTTACCGAGGGAGGCGGTGGAATCTCCTTCTTTGGAGGTGTTTAAGGCCCAGCTTGACAAAGCCCTGGCTGGGATGATTTAGTTGGGGTTGGTCCTGCTTTGAGCAGGGGGTTGGACTAGATGCCTCCTGAGGTCTCTTCCAACCCTGATATACTATGATTCCTCTCCCACAGAGCGACAAGGCTCCTGCAGCTACCATATGTTTCCCATGGAGCCAGGGCCTAGCTGCCAGTGAGCAGGGCTGTCAGCTGAGCTGTCAGGCGAAGAGCCCTCACGAGTCACGAGGCCCCTGTCTATTTTGGCTGCACTACGGGCTTCTGGGGACAGTCTGTGTCACTTACAAAACTCCACTGTACTATCCAAACCTTTGAGGGCTGTTGCAAACCTTCGAGGGCTGTCCCTGCTCCCCTCAGATGTTAGGCTCTTCCTAATGCGCCAGCCCACCCGTGTCTGCTCGAATGGAGTGCTCTGGACCAGGGACTGGACCCATTCCCTCCGGAAAGCACCCAGCACACAAATACGAATGGGAACTCAAGGGCAGCATTGTGCTCGCTGTGGGGAGGGGCAGGACTGACCCCTCCCTTGCTCCTACCCCTGTAACAGGGCAGTTAGGGCAAACCAACAACTCAGGAATAACCCCATCGCTGTGTGCTTCTTCCTCCAAAATCCCCTGGGCCATGCCACAGACTTCTCCAGCAGCCAATGGGATTTCAGTCCATGCAATGATCCGTTCTAGGAAACGGTCTGTGAAGCAGAAGTTATTCAGCGGTGGCGGCTGAACGCTGCTACAGTTAAGCTGCCCTCAACTTTGTGCCACTCATGGTACTGGGAGACAGAGACAGACACAGTCACTTACCACTGGGCATCTGTCCTGGACCACTGGGCCTCCCCTCCACTCAGATCTGGAACATGACGGGCCCCTCCCTCTCTGGTCCAGAGAGGAAACCAAAGGCCGTTGGAGACCCTGAGGGGTCCCTGTAGCAGAAGTCAACAGCAAATCCCACTGAGCTGTGCATCTGAGAGCAAGGCAGCCAGAGCAGGAAAGGGGGAACCTTGGTTCCATCAAGGGAGACCCATCATCAGGTTAAAACGAGCTTGTCGATTCCACGAGCCTAAGGCCAGACAGGACCCCAGTTCTGCTAGTCCAACCTCCCACCCACACAGACCCACCCGGATGCCCATGCTGAGCCCAACAGCACCAAACTGAATCGCTTTGGAGAGAGAAGGCGAGTGAGGGAATATCTTGCATGGGGCCAGCTTCTGCTGGTGGAAGGCACAAGCTCCCAAGTTCCACAGAGGTCCTAAGACACCTGGAGTTCAAAAGCTTGGTACCTTCCACAAACAGAAGTTGGTGAAATAAAAGATACCTGCCAACCCAGCTGCACCACCACCAAGGAATGTCAGTCCTCAGGAATCTAAACAGTGTGCCCTTGGCAGAGAACAGGGCTCATGGGCAAAGGGAATGAGCGGAGGTCCCACAGATCTGAAGGCCTGAAGAAACCACTGTGCACTTCCAGCCCATCCCTGCCATGTGCACACACACACAGGTTTCAGAATTCCTCTGAGCAGCTGAATTAAACTCTATTCTTAAGAAAGAGATCTAATTTTGCTGTACAGACACCAGACCCATATCTCCTGGGAACCCGTTCCAATGTTCAGTTACCCTCGCTGCTAGGAATTGTGTCTCATTCCAAGACTGAATTTGTCTCACTTCAGCTTCCAGCCACTGGATCTTCTGCCCTTCTCAGCAGGACTGCAAAACCCCCACTATCAGATCTTGTCCATGTGTCAGTGCCTAGACACAGCGATCAAATCACTTCTCACCTTTCTCTTCCAGAAGCTGAATAGATTGAGCTCCACAAACATCACATCATATTGGATAATGGAGAGAAAGTATGCTTATAAAATGTGCAGATGATACCAAACTGGGAGGGGTTGCAAGCACTTTGGCGGACAGGATTAGAATTCAAAACAATCTCAAGAAGTTGGAGAACTGGTCTGAATTCGACAAGATGAAATTCAGTAAAGGTAAGTGCAAAGTACCTCGCTTAGGAAGGAAAAATCAAATGCAGTACTACAAAATGAGGAACAACTGACCAAGTGGTCACACTGATGAAGACGATCTGGGCTTTATAGTGGATCACAAACTGAATATGAGTCAACAATGTGATGCAGCTGCAAAAAAAGGCCAGTATCATTCTGTGGTGTATGCACAGGAGTGTCGTACGTAAGACATGGGAGGTAACTGACCCACTCACCTCAACACTGGCGAGGCCTCAGCTGGGGCATGGGGTCCAGTTCTGGGTGCCGCACTTCAGGAAAGATGTGGAAAAATTGGAGAGAGTCCAGAAAAGAGCAACAAAAACTAGAAAAGGTTCAGAAAACCTGCCCTGTGAGGAAAGGTTAGAAACCCTGGGAATGTTCAGTCTTGAGAAAATAACAGGGGGGTGGGGGAGCTGATAACAGCCTGCAGATATGTTACGGGAGGTGATCAACCATTCTCCATGTCCGCTGAAGGCAGGACAAGTAGTAACGGGCTTAATCTGCAGCAAGGGAGATTTCGATTGGATCTGGAACAGGCTTCCAAGGGAGGTCGTGGAATCCCCATCACAGGAGGTGTTTAAGAACAGGCTGGACAAACACCTGTCAGGAATGGTCTAGGGTTACTTGGTCCTGCCTCAGTACAGGGGCTCGACTTGAGTTCTCACTGTGCCTTCCAGATCTATCTTTCTATGATCGTAAAACTGGTTTCCAGACCCTGGGTCGTTTCTGTGGCCTCCTTTGAACTATCTCCAGTATCTCCACCGCCTTCTCGAAACATGTACACCAGAACTGGACACGGTATTCTAGTAAAAGTCTTTCCAACGCTGTGTACAGGGGCGAGCTCACTTCCCCACTTCTCCTTGGTACCTCCCTTTCCACACACCCACGGATCGCCTCAGTCCTTTTTCCACCCACACTGCACTCAGCGCTCCTCTGGAGGTGATTACCTACAAAGACCCTGCTCTGAGGCACGGCTTTCCCTGGAGGTATCACCTGCCCTCTTGGTTCCCAGATGTATTACCTTTAACACAGCCGAATGTAAGTGCATTTTGTGGAATTATGACCGTTTAACTAGGTGCTTCAGATCAGTGTAACACCGACCTGTCCTCCTCAATATTTTTTACTCCACCAACCTTTGTCATCTGCAAACCTGAACAGCAAAGATTTTATATCATTATCTAGATCACTGTTAAAATACTGAATAGCATTGGATTAAGAACCCATCTCTGCAATATCCTACTAGAAACAGCCCCAATCATTTACATCACCCACTGGGAACTATATTTTGAGATCTGCCAGTGAGCCAGTTTTGAATCCATCTAACACGTGCCCTGCTAATTCTACTTATTCAAAATGTTACTCGGTTCTAAGTCAAGCGCCTTTGAGAAACCCAAGTATACGACAACAATACAGTTACATTTATCAAGCAGACCTGTAATCCCGTAAGAAAAAAGACAATAGGTTTCTCTGACAAGACCTGCCTTCCACAAGTCATTCAGACTGGCACTAATGATATGGAGTTGCTAATTCTTTGCTGAGTCGCAAATTGTCCGTTCCATTACTTTACCTGGAATCAACATCAGGCCAACCAGTCCACAGTTCCCTGGAAGCTCCCTTTTAAATACTGGAACTGCTCCGGAATTTTCCTAGTTTTCCAAGATTGATTAAAAATTAACATCAGTGGCAGCTCCTCAGCTTGTTCCTCTGTGACTCTCAGGTGTAAATACTCCAGGACTGTTGATTTGAAAATGTTTAATTCTGCTGCCTTACATCCTCCATTGTTACAGATGGTAAACTTTCTATTCCATCCACAACATCACATGAGATGGAAACAGACTCCTGCTTCATTCCAGATACAGAACAGAAATACCCATGGATTATTCCTATCTTTTCTACATCACAGTTATGCCAAAAATTACATGTAGCTCGACAAAGCCCGTCGCTAGTGTCCCAGGAGCCAGGAATGCTAGTGCCACCCTGCCTAGGGAGCGCAGGAATATGGCTTTCATTCCCTCCCACAGAGAGTGGACACTTCACGATCCATTATTACTGTCAGTGGAGCTGATGGTAATGCGCAAAGTTAAGGTTGCCCAACACCTCTCATTACAGGCCCCTGTTTTCAGCTGCTTGTAACTTTGGCAAACAAGCGATTCAGGCTGAAATTTTCCATGCTCTCTCTCCGCTTCAGACTGAACATTTCTGGAAAGTTTCAGCCAAAATAGTTCAGTCATTTCCAAAAGTGAGGGGAGGGAAACCCAGGTGGCTTTGCCAAAGTTTGGCGCTGTTTCCAGCACATGCTTCTTGATTTTAAGAGCTGCAGCAGCTCCATGGTTTGGAGCAGGAACTTACCATTTGGTGGAAATCACCCTCACCCCAGGGAGGTGCCTTCTGCCGCTCATGAAAATACTCCCAGATTTGGCAAAGCCATAAGCCTTGAAATCCTCATTCACAGGTGCACAGAACAGCACGTTACCATGCACGTCACCAGGAAAAACAGGCGCTTTATTAGCACGGGGTAACTAATGCCCCAGCGAAGACAAGGCCACTTATTGTTTTAACGTATTGGCAGATCAACCTAGGCTACACCTGAAGGACACGGGGCTGGAAGGGGCCCCAGCTGATGGAGCCCAGGCCCTGCTGTCACAGGCCACCTGGCGTATCAGCCCACTCATACAATGATCACGTTCCTTCTTGCCCCCACTGCTGCTATTGGGAGGTTGTTCCCGAGCCTCCCTCCTCTGATGGTCAGAAACCTTCGTCTCATCTCCCGCCTGGATTTATGCCTGGCCCGTTTATCCCCTTTGCTCTGGTGCTAACGGTGCCCTTCGGTTTAAATAGCTCTTCCCCTCTCTGTGTTTAACCCCCATGTACTTATACAGCAACCAGAACCCGCTCACCCTTGCTTTGCTGCAAGATAATGCAACTCACAGCCCTGGGCTGCCATGCCGCACAGCCGCCCACGGGCTGGGTTTGGCCATGATGAGCAGCACAGCTCACTGGGCTCATGGCCCGAGACCGAGAGTGCCACCACTCGCAGTGCTGCTCTCTGCTCGCCTTTCCAGGGTGTCACAGGACCGGCTCTGGGGTCTGGGGGAGCAAAAAGTCCAGGCCTAGGAAATGCATACCCTGGCAGGACCCACACAGGCAGCCATCCAACTCCGGTGGGGCATTGCACGGCCTGTCCCGCCCTCCCCGCCACGGGCACCCAGCCAACTCCAGTGGGGCATTGCACGGCCTCTTCCGCCCTCCCCACCACAGGCACCCAGCCAACCCCAGTGGGGCACTGCACGGCCTGTCCCACCCTCCCCGCCACGGGCACCCAGCCAACCCCAGTGGGGCACTGCAAGGCCTGTCCC
>NC_133770.1:781539-802525 GCF_003597395.2 Chelonoidis abingdonii
GGCACCCAGCCAACCCCAGTGGGACACTGCACGGCCTCTCCCGCCCTCCCTGCCACAGGCACCCAGCCAACCCCAGCATGGTATTGCACAGCCTCTCCCGCCCTCCCCACCACGGGCACCCGGCCAACCCCAGCGTGGTATTGCACAGCCTCTCCCACCCTCCCCGCCATAGGTACCCGCCCAACCCAGGCAGGGCACGTCACGGCCTCTCCCACCCTCCCCGCCACGGGTACCCAGCCAACCCCAGTGGGACACTGCACGGCCTCTCCCACCCTCCCCGCCACGGGCACCCAGCCAACCCCAGTGGGACACTGCACGGCCTCTCCCACCCTCCCCGCCACGGGCACCCAGCCAACCCCAGTGGGACACTGCACAGCCTCTCCCACCCTCCCCGCCATAGGTACCCGCCCAACCCAGGCAGGGCACGTCACGGCCTCTCCCGTCCTCCCCGCCACGGGTACCTGTCCTACCCCAGCGGGGCACAGCATGGCCTCGCCCACCCTCCCCACCACGGGTACCCGTCCAACCCCGGTGCGGCACTGCCTCCAGGCACCTGGCCAGCCCTGTCACCCACCCAGCCCCGGCGGGGTATTCAAAGGAATCCACCCCCCAACCACGGTCATAGCCTCACACAACGAAAGGCAAGCACAGCTGAAACCACAGCTACGGCTGATCTATGACTAAACCTGAGAGAGATTCTAGCAGGGCCCTGTCTGCAGAGCCGGGGAGGGGACAGTCACATACATCCTCCCGCTCACCCCCAGCTGAAGAGGAGTCGGTGGGGGGCACAGCCTCCTGCCCCCTAGTGAACCTAGGGCATACAGACTCTCCTGAACACTATTTCCCATTCATCCCATACAGCACTCAGCCAGCTGCATGGGCCTGTTTGGCAGCACCTCCCTGAGAGGCCCAGGGACACCACCCTGCAGCTACCCGACAGGTTCAAAGCCAGCCCTGGGCTCCGGACCCCAACACACTCTCCCAGCCTGCTAGCCTCAGGGAGCGAGGCACCACGACTCAGCCCAGGGGCCGTAGCAACGAGCCTCCCGGAAGACGGCCAGGATCAACATGAAAACCTGAGTGCTCTGCACCTCCCCTGAGCGGAGACTCCCGGCACGGTCTCACTGTCCCGTCTGGCTCTGTCTCGCCGACAACAAGATCCCAGGTCCAAATCCAGGGCTTTTGTCCAGCAGGCAAAGCGCAGATCCTAATACCTCACTCAAGTGGAACCTGAGACTCATTTGTTAAGGCCTCTCCTCAAGCCAGTTCTGCGAGGCCCAAACTGCACTGGGAGGTGCCAGGTAAGGGGGACTGTCAGAAACAGATAGTGGGACTTGACGGAACAGAAGTACTTTATATCTCTTTTGACTGAAAAGGGTTAATCAGTTCAGTGAGCCTGGCTGTCACTCGACCAGAGGACCAATCAGGGGACAGGACACTTTCAAATCTGGAGGGAGGGAAGTTTCTGTGTGTGCTCTTAGTTTTTGGTTGTTGTTCACTCTGGGGGCTCAGAGGGACCAGACGTGCAACCAGGTTTCTCTCCAATCTCCCTGATACAGGCTCTTATAAATTCAGAATAGTGAGTACTAGGGAGATCAGGCGAGTTAGGCTGATGTTTGTTTTCTTTATTTGCAAATGTGCATTTGGCTGGAAGGAGTTTAATTGTGTATTTTGCTGAAAGGATTTTAATTTGTACTTGTATACTTAGGCTGGGAGGGTATTCCCAGTGTCTATAGCTGAAAAACCCTGTAAAATATTCCATCTTAAATTTACAAAGATAATTTTTACTGTTTTTCTCTCATGCTTCCTTCAAGATTTTTCTTTAAGCCATTAGTTGTTTTTTTATTCTTGGTGAAGGACCAGGGACAGGGTGTCTGGATTTCCCAGTGAAATATGGTGGGGAGAAGGAGGAGAAAGGGGAGAGAGAAAGGTAATATTTTTCACTATTGTTAGGAATTATTTCCCTATCTCCAAGGAGAGGACCTGGATAGAGGGGGAAGACAAGGAGGAGGAAAGAGTTGAATTAATTCCTCTCTGTTTAATTGATTACAGGAGTTCAAACTACACTAAGTGATTTCCAGTGGGGACCCAGGGAGGGGAGCTGAGAGGCACGTGGGGGAAGGTTTTCTTCCTTGTTTTAAGATCCAGAAGGGTCCGCCGGTCTTGAGGCAGGTCCCCGCAGGCAACGGTTTATTGTGATGGGACCCAGAGCTGATACCAACGGCAACTTGATTGATTCTGATTGGTCCGGCAAGCGCGCTCACAAGTACTAAGCTGGTAATTAGCTTAGAGGAATTCATGCTGGTACCCCATCTTTTGGACGCTAAGGTTCAGAGTGGGGAAATATACCATGACAGGGACACATTCAATTAGTTTTCCAGTTAATGAGATTCTCTCCTACTGAATTAAATGGTGCAGGACTCAGATTCCTTCAACCCGAAGAGAGCAGCTGTTGCTGGACTTTACTCTTCAGCTCCTGTCTGACCCCACACCTCCACCGTGGAGAAATCCAGCTTCATGCTCTCTGGCTGCATGCTGCCTCTGGACTGGAAAGGGTTACGACACAGAACCCAAGCCCACCAGGATGCCCAGCCGCCCACTCTGGCCAATAAAGTCATCAAAACTCGAATGTGGCTGCTCGGCTGCTCGTATTATGGTGGAACCACTTCCTGTCTGTGCACCACACGGTCCTGTCTCCTTTCCCCAGCCGGGGGCACACAGCCCAGCCGCGTGCAGTACCGCTGCAGTGTCAGAACCAAGGCCACTGGCACCTGCCTGAACCACAGCTGGATCAGAGTTCTGATGCCAGGTCTTCTGGAGCAGTGTTTCTCTACAGCCAGTCCATGGATGGGCGCCTGTCCCTGAGATCTCCCGACACATGTAGGAAGGCAGCAAGCCCATCCCAGGTATCAGAAAGACTGAGAAACACAGATCCAGACGGATGGCTGACAACAGCACAGTCCAGCTGAGCGCAGAGGAAACAGGCTAAAGTCCATTAGGACCTGGAACTATTCAGCCTTCTGCTGCTCAACTGCTCACCAGCCCCAGCAGCTCTATTGTCCCAGAGTGACTCAGTGCTCAGTGAGTCAGCCTGCCACCTCCCACGTGCCACACTGCCTTAGCCTGACTCACTACCAGGCAGGGAGCTGCGCCCGCGGCTACACCTGCTGCCTGCTCCTCCAGGGCCAGTTTCTCCACTCACCTTCCAAGACTTCACGTGCGTGGGTTCCACAGCTACCCCAAACAAGAGCGCGCAATTCTGGGGAGAAGGAGCAGCATAAAGGCACCTATCCTGCAGCGCTCTGGGCCGAGGGAGAGACATGGACCTGACCCAGCTGTGCTCTAAGGTGGGGTTTCATCTGGACCAGCAGTGCCGCAGGGTCTGCCAGAGTCTGTACACAGCCTGAAACGGCAATTCAGAGAGGAGCGAACTGCTCCATTCATTTTGGGAGGGGGGAGGGTTAACGCCAATTCCCAGTCATAAGTTCAGTAGTGGCGTTGTTAATCCTCTCCCTGCTGGTCAAAGCGCGCAAAGAAGAGGAACACGCATGTCATGGGGATCTAGAAAATCCACCATGAATGACTGCTCAGTATGCGGTCAACTGAGTGGAGCCCAGGCTGCAAACAGACCATGGGAGAGCACCAGTTACCACTTTCTAACCTGACCCCTGCAGCCAACAAGCTACAGGGTAAGAACAGCGCTGGGGAGAGAGGGGGGCTTGAACCCCGCCAAAGAACCAAGACCAATACTGAACCCAATTACTTATGTGAAGAAAGGTGATACAATTCATATTACTGAGACCTGCTGGGAAATTCACGACTGCAATGTTAAGCCACTGGTCACCATCCGTTAAGGAAGGGCAGAGAAGGTAAAAGAGTTGGAGGGGGTTGCACACTACCATTAAAGACACCACTAGCTGTTCCAGCGTTATCAGTAACTCACTAGTGCAGAATCTGAAATGCACATGGATCAATGTGCTAACGAACAAAACCCAGGAGGGGACACATGCTGGGGTCTGTTATAGACCATCAGGTCAAATCAGAGAACAGGTGAGTTACTCCTTAAACACCCATCTGTAATCTGTAGAAAGAAAACTTGTATTTTATAGGGAACTAAAGCGTGGGAGGCATATGCTGGAGGTTTTATGCAGCCAGCAGTAAAACATCGTTGGTGCTTCAAAAATTATAGATAATCATTTTCTAACACAAAGGTATTGCAGCCAACACAGAATAATTATTTTAGACCTTATTATGTTGAATAACAAATTAATCACTGCACAGGAAGTTGGTTGTTGCCTAGAAACCAGTGATCATGACCTGATTGCATTCAATAGGGCAAACAGAGGACAGTCCCCATCAGTTCTGTATTTTATGTTATAAATATAAACATACATACACATTGTGCTTTAAAAGGGCTAATTTCCCAAAGTTAAGGAAAACTATAAGCTAAACTGATTGTGAGGAAACATTTCAACAGAAGACTGGGAATGAAGGCTGGGAAATCCTTAAAAAGAGTTTATTAGGTGGTGAAAAAGTCACAATTCCACAACTAAGAAAAAGAACATTGGCTAAAAGCTCACCTGGTTTAGAGGCAAAGTGAAGGCAGCAATTAGAAATAAAAAAGCAATATATAGCAAATATAAAAATGGGGAAATAGCATTAAATATAAATCAGAAGTTATGAAGTGTAGGAAATTGATATGGGAAGCTAAAAAACGTAAGAATGGCCATAGTGCAGGGTTTCTCAAACAGGGGTCACCGCCTGAGTAAGGAAAGCCCCTGCTGGGCCAGGCCAGTTTGTTTACCTGCCCCATCAGCACGTCCGACCGATCGTGGCTCCCACTGGCCGCAGATCGCTGTTCTGGGCCAATGGGAGCTGTTGGAAGCAGCGGCCAGTATGTCCCTCAACCCACGCCACTTCCAGAGGCTCCCATTGGCCTGAAGTAGTGAACCATGGCCAGTGGGAGCCGCGATTGGTCGGACCTGTGGACGAGGCAAGTAAACAAACCAGCCGGGCCCGCCAGGGGCTTACCCTGCACAAGCAGCGACCTGTTTGAGAAACCCTGCCATAATGGGTCAGACCAAACGCCCATCTAGCCCAGTATCCTGTCTTCCAACAGTGGCCAGTGCTAGGTGCTTCAGAGGGAATGAACAGAACAGGGAATCATCAAGTGATCCATCCCCTGTCGCCCATTCCCAGCTTCCGCCAAACACAGGCTAGGGACACTATCCTATCAGAAGAAATGCATGGCTGGCAGGGCTAAGGATGATAATGGGTTTTTTAAAATTATAATAGGAACAAAAGAAATCTCAACAATGGTATAGGCCCATTAAGAAAAAAGAGATGGCAATAATGATTGTTAATGATGCAGAAATGGTGGAAGTGCTCGATACATTTCTATTCTATAGCTGGAAAGAAGTAAGCTGATGTACTCATATGACATGGGGATGCTGAAGAACTTTCCAGTCCATTAGTAATTAAGGAGGATTTAAATGTCAAATAAAGACAAACTCTTTTTTTTTAAATGAGCAGGCCCAGATAACTTGCACGCAAGTGTCCTAAGAAGTTGGCTCAGGAGATCTCTGGCCCACTGATGTTAATTTTTATTAAATCTTGGAATACCAAGAACATTTCAGAAGACAGGAAGAGCGCTAACATTGAACCAACATTTCAAAAGGGCACAGGTTCACCTGGCATCAATCCTGGACAAAAAGCTTGGAAAAGCTAATACGAGATTCAATCAATAAAAAATTCAACAACAGGAATACAATTAATGTCAATCAACATAGTTTTATAGAAACTAGATCTGTCATACAAACCTTATTTCATTCTTTGAGGAGATTACAAGTTTGGTTGATAAAAGTAACTGCATATATGTAATAGACTTGACTTTTCCAGGCCTTTGACTTAGTACCACGTGACAGTCTGATTAAAAAATTAGCACTACATGATATCAATAGTGCATTCATTAAGTGGAACAAGAGCCGGCTAACTGATAGATCTCAAGAAGCAGTTTTCAAAAGGGAATGGTCATCAAATTGGGAGAATTAACAGTGGGGTTACATAAGAACGGCCAGGCTGGTCAGACCAAAGGTCCATCTAGCCCAGTATCAGGTCTTCTGACAGCGGCCAATCCTAGGTGCCCCAGAGGGAATGAACAGAACAGGGAATCATCAAGTGATCCATCCCATCCCCATTCCCAGCTTCTGGCAAACAGAGACTAGGGACACTCAGAGCACGGGGTTGCACCCCTGCCCAGCCTGGCTAATCGCCACTGATGGACCTATCTCATTTTTTTCTGTACCCTGTTATACTTCTGGCCTTTACAACCTCCCCTGGCAATGAGTTCCACAGGTTGACTGTGCGTTGGGTAAAGAAATACTTCCTTTCATTTGTTTTAAACCTGCTGCCTATTAATTTCAATGGGTGACCCCTAGTTCTTGTGTTATGTGAAAGGGTAAACAGCACTTCCTTAGTCACTGTCTCCACACCAGCCATGATTGTATAGACCTCTGTCCTATCTCCCCTCAGTCGCCTCTTCTCCAAGCTGAACAGTTCCAGTCTCTTTAATCTCTCCTTGAACGGAAGCGCTTCCATACCCCTAATCATTTTTGTTGCCCTTCTCTGCACCTTTTCCATTTCTAAGATATCTTTTTGGGGTGGAGTAACCAGACCTGCAGGCAGTATTCAAGATGTGGGTGTACCGTGGATTTACATAGTGGCATTACGATATTTACTGTCTTATTTTCTATCCCTTTCCTAATAATTCCCAACATTCTGTTCCCTTTTTTGACTGCCGCTGCACATCGACTGGATGTTTTCGGAGAACTATCCACAATGACTCCAAGATCTTTCTGGAGTGGTAACAGCTAATTTAGACCCCATCAGTTTATATGTATAGTTGGGATGATGTTTTCCAATGTGCATCACTTTGCATTGATCAACACTGAATTGCATCTGCCATTTTGTTGCCCAGTCACCCAGTTCTGTGACATCCCTTTTTAGCTCTTTGCAATTTGCTTTGGACTTAATTATTTTGAATGATTTTGGATCATCTACAAACTTTGCTTCCTCACCTTTTCCAGAACATTTATGAATCTGTTGAACAGCAGTGGTCCTAGTACCGATCTGCGGGGCACACCGCTATTTCCCTCTCGCCATTCTGAAAACTAACCACTTATCCCAACCCTTTGTTTCTTGTCTTTTAGCCAGTTACTGATCCACGAGAGCAGCGTTGTAACATGGGCGTGGCGAGTGGGGCACTTGCCTCAGGTGCACAAAGCAGAGGAGCGCAGCTCTACCGCCACCGCTTCTTTGGCGGCAAGTCCCCGAGTCCCTCTTGGAGGGAAGGACCTGCCACCGCTTCATTCATTCTTCAGCGGCGAGCCCTTCTCTCCGAGAGGGACTCGGGGACCCATCGCCAAAGAATAAATGAAGTAATGGCGGCAATTCGGCGGCAGGTCCTTCCCGCCAACAGGGACTAAGGGACCCGCCTCTTCCCGCCTCCGCTCTGCTCCCTCCCCCAGTGCCCCACCCTCATGCCGCCTCTTCCTGCCTCTGCTCCGTCCCCTCCCCCCAGCACTTCCCACCTAGCGCCAAACAGCTGATAAGCAGGTGGCTGGTGGGTACTGAGCACTCACAACTTTATTCCTGTGGGTGCTCCAGCCCTGGATCACACCCAGAGTCAGTGCCTATGGGCTGGGGGATGTCACACAGCAACTGGGGGCAGCGGGGTCTGGAGCACCATTGCACAAGCCTGAAGTTCCCACACAGAGACGTGAACCAGCAGCTGGGTCCCACCAACGTAAGACAAAAACATCCTCAACGATCCACAGCAACACACAAAGGCAGGCCTGAGGCCACAGCACCCCGGCCCTTTCCTCTAGTCACCGCAGCATTTCTATCACTCCCGTTATCACCAGATATGTCATCTTGGGAAGCCACTCGAACCCAATAGCACAGGGGGAGCTGGGCCTGCCAGGCCTGAGGGCAGGACTACACCTAACCACTGCAGCGGAGCAGCTGTGTCGCCGGAGCGCTTCCTACGCCAAAGGGGGGCTTCTCCCGTCAGCACAGGCACCTATGCTGACAGGAGAAGCCTTCCCAGCAACAAAGCGCTGTCTACACCGGGGCTAGGCTGGTGAAACGGAGGAGAAGCATGGGCCTGCCCTAGCACACAGCCCCTAAGTGCACACGTCTCTCCTGCCCCAAGATGCCACCAGCCATCTGCCCCTTACCCAGACCCGTTCCCAACGCCACCACTCTCCTTACCAAGCGCTTTCTGTTCATGCCTCTCAAGGCAGGGTCAATTCTGCAAGGTCCTGGGCATCCTCACCTCCCATAGATTTCAAAGCAAGACAGGGGCACTCAGCACCCTGCAAGATCAAGGATCCTTCTTCGCTAAGACAGAAGATGTCCAGAGAAAAGTGACCCCAGAGCTGCTGCCTTGTGCTCCTTCCTTTGCTCTAACGACTCCAATCCACCCCATCTGCACAGAAGGGCAGGTCAGACTGAAGAGCTGGTCAAGCCATTTCCTTCGGCTCCCCCTTTCCAGGGTCCCTGCACTGTCTCAGCATATATAGCCAAGAACTCATCGCCTCCACAGTGAGGTCTGATTTCCCCAAAGAGTGACGGACGTGCCAGGATTCCCAGGCCCACTCTCCCAAAGAGGATCCAGCCAGGACTCTACCACTAACTGTGTTCTGAGACCCTGAGTGACGCTTGCCTAGCTCACCTCCTCCAGCCATTCCCTGTAGTTTCTAAAGCCCTGGGAATGTAAAGGCTCCAGCAGGACACCCCTGGCAAGGTCATGGAATTAGCAGAAAAGAAGCTGGCTAAGCAGAACTCTCTCCTTCCCCGAGGGTGTAATCTACTCCAGGCCAATTCAGCTGAGCCAGGGAGCTCATCATACCAGAGCCAGGGACAGAAACCTGGGAGGAATCCCAGTCAACTTCAGATTTCTTTTCCTCTACAAGTGCCTTCCCCTGATGGCAGCCCTGCTCCATATTCTGCTGTGCAAGCCTGAGCCCCAGAAACCGCACATCCCATTTTACAAAGGCTGCTGAAAAATTGGAAAGGGTGCAGAAAAGAGCCACAAAAATGATGCGAGGGCTGGAAAAAAATGCCTTATGGTGAGACGGAAAGTGCTGAATCTGCTGAGCTTATCAAAAAGATGAGTGAGGTGACATGATTATAGCGAATAAGTACTTCCCCGGGGAGACAAGACCAGGTTCTCCAGGGCTCTGTAATCTAGTGGAGCCAGGCAGGATGAGAACTAGTGCCTGGAAGCTGAAGCCAGACATCCTCAACTAAGAAATAAGGCACAAATGTGTGACAGTGACAGTGATTAGCTACTGGAACAAGCGTTTCTCCATAGGGTGACCAGACAGCAAGTGTGAAAAATCGGGACAAGGGGTGGGGGATAACAGGCACCTATATAAGACAAAGCCCTGAATATCGGGACATCTGGTCACCCTATTTCTCCAGCTCTCGGTGTGACTAGGGCCCTTCTGGCAGATGGACTTGCCAAGGGCAAACAAATGATTGGGATCAGTACACAGGGAATTTGGTGAGATTTAATGGCCTGGGATGGGTCAGGCTAGGTGGTCTAACGGTTCTTTCTGGCCTTAAACGCTGTAAGTCCATGACTCGGCTGGGAATGAGGCCAAGCACTACGGCACAGTTCAGAGCTCACCTGCCCAAGAGAAACAAAAAGGACTGTGCAGCACCATGCATGCTCGGCCCAGTGCACTCAGCCCCAGCCTCCCTCCAGAGGCAGCCTGTGCACCAGCCTCCAGCAGGACAGAGGGAAGCAGTTTCCAGACCAACACCTTGACAACAAAGCCCTAACCAACGGGCAGGTGAACCACCTTCAGGTCTGTGGGAAAGGGCAGAGCACGGAGACACCAGCAAACCAACTGCAGAGCGCCTTGGGATGGAAGGCATCAGCGCAGTGCAAGCTCCGTTCTCACCTCTAAGGGGTCTCGCGCTAGTCCACTCCTGTGTCCCCTGCACTACTTCAGCCTTCCCTGAGCCTCTGCCCATCCCACTCACCCTGTTCCAGTGCTGGGTTTGTGCAGAACAGCTCAGTCCCAGACAGATGGTGAGCCGAGTCCCATGGGCCAGGGCCGGCAGGAAGGTCTCTTTCTCTCTCTCTAGCCCCAGCCCAAAGGCTCTTGTCCAGGGCCTTAAGACCTCATGTCCTGAAGACTGCAGTCTCCTCCCCTCACCGGCCTCGGTGCACACAAAACACTGCTGCGAAGATCAGTTTCCAGGCTCTTCATTCTGATCACACTATCCCCCATTTCATCCCTTCGCTGACCCCATCTTCTAACCCCTGAAGCCCCGGCCCTCGCTAGCTAGCAGCCTTTGTTTCATATTGGCCCTGTTCCTCTAACCCCATTCACAATGCCAGCTTTATGCACCCATCCGTCAGGGTCTCAGACAAACGTCTTCCAGGCCACCCTCTGCTAGGACTGCACATTCCAGTCCCTTCTGAAAATTCCTCTGTGTCAAGGCACTTCTTAACTCACCAGGTCAACCCGGGTACCACGTACCTATCACACGTATTAGGGGGAGCGGGGGGGAGAGCCCTTTATAATGAAAACACTAAGATCTGCAGCATAAAAATTCATAGCTTGTTTTTTCCCCAGGAGCTCTAGTGTCTCCATGGTTTGCAGCAGGACTCTGAAATCTCACTGCGAGACAGCCCTGAGGTCAGGGAAGAACCTTTTTCAAGCCTGCTGAAAAGCTATGCAGGTTTGCCAGAGCTATTGCAACTTACCATGTCCTGCCCGTGGCTCACATCATGCCACGGATGCTGGCAACACACCCAACACCCTAACCATTCCATAGCACTGCATACGCATACACAAGGAACTTACAATTTCAGTGTGCTCTGCACCCTCTTTCTGCTGCTGCCACCTAACATCGCCCTGACGCTCAGAGGCCAAAGTCTCTGCTGAAGTGCTGAACTTCCAGGGTTCAAGCGCTGATGGGGAGGGTGCTGGCCTGTGCAACCTTCACTCAAGGAGTTTAAAGCCAGCAGGCACCATTCGATCATCATGTCTGGCCTCCTGCACCCAGTGATTTCTGTATCAAGCCCAGAACTTCGGCTCGATCTAGGACACGTCTTTTAGAAAGACATCCCAGCTCAATGCAAAGCCCTCACGTGATGGGAGAATCCCCATATCCCTAGGGAACTGCTCCAATGGTGAATTCCCCTCACTGTTAATTCTGCCCTGTTCTGCATATACCTTGTGGTAGAGCTTTTGGGTCCGCCTGCCCTGCAAAAACCCCAAACCCACGGCAGTGCCCAGGTCAACTGACTCAGGACTCGGAACCCTCCTTCCCTGCTGCGTTTCAGAGCCCAGATTCCAGCTCAAGCAGGAAGCTCTAGCGCAAGCCCAAGTCTGTTGATCCAGCCTCAGAGACTCACTACCACAGGGTCTTTTTTTGAGTGTAGACAAACCCTTCAATTACTACTTTTCCCCAAGCGAATAAATGAAGGAGAGTAAGACAAGAATCTATAGGACCTCTCCCTTATTCAGCTCTGAAGCTGGAAGCCCTGTAGAGAATAAGGCAGGCACTGCAGGAAGAGAATGGGTGGCCTGGTGGCTAAGGCAGCTGAATACCACCAAGAAGAACTAGAGTCTAACCTTGCCTCTGCCACAGAGTTCCTATGTGATGCTGGCCAAGTCACTTAGCCAAAAGTTTAGCAGACGGCCACTTCCTGTGCATTCCTCATTTTCCAGATGCCCAGCATGAGAACTCTGGGACCTGACTTCGAGAAGTGCAGAGCAGTTGGAGCTGAAACTCGAGTCTGCTGCACCTGACAGATTTCGGTTTTACGTTTTTCCTCTTTCCAAAGAAATTATATTCAAAACATTCTGTTGAAAGACAATTCTGACAGAGTCTGTCTACACCGCAATCAAACACCATGACTGGCTCATTTCAGCTCCCTCTGGCTCATGGGGCTTCGGCTGCAGAGTTATAAAAGCTCAGAGTAGATGTTCGGGCTCAGAGACCCCACAAGGGGGGAGGGTCTCAGAGCCCAGCTGACACTGCCAGCTGCAGGCATTTTATTGCAGTGTAAGCATAACCAAACTTGCAACATGCAAAGCTGCAAACCAGGGGGACCCAGGCAACCTCATCACTGCTCCCTTGCGTATGGGCAGCCTCATTTTCAAGCATGTGAATTTGCAACTTTAACTGGTCAAATTTGCAAAGTTATACACCAGCTTGTCAGCACTTCTATTTGATGTAACACAACAGCTTCTGAGCTCCATATTCGAACAAGCCTGCAGAATGTTCTAAGCAGCTCTGGGAAGAACTCTGATGATTCTGATGAAAATCAGAAAAGGGACATGAAGAGCACATCCGGTCAGCACACCTGACAAGTTCAACCATCTCTGTCTACATCTTGTCTTCAGGCCAAAGAGCCACTCAATGGCAGCCATTAACACTTTCCAGCAGAACAATACCCCCATTTCAGCTCCTAATGCAGTTTTAAAATGTTGACAGTCTAAATGATTTCTCTCCCACAGAGAAAGGAAAGAAATAAGAACGCTGGAGGGGAAGAGCAATTGGGAGGGCACAGAGGGAAAGGGAGAGAATGGGGCACACAGAGTCCCTGGCATTAGGGGAAAGGGAGAGAATGGGGCGCACAGAGCCCCTGGCATTAGAGGAAAGGGAGAGAATGGGGCGCACAGAGAGCCCCTGGCATTAGGGGAAAGGAGGTCTGGGGGACACAGAGCCCCTGGCATAAGGAAACAGTGGGGGGGGGGGGCAGAGTCCCTGAAGTAGAGGGGGCTCAGAGCGGGGCACACAGGAGCTTGTTGGGGGAATGGACAAATGCCAGGAAACCTCGGTGTACACAATGTGCTGAGCCGACACAGGAACAAAGTGTGCAGCCAGCCAGCAACTTTCTTGGAACGTATTTTTGGACAGAATATCTTAATTCTTTGTAACAAAAGGAAAAAGGTAAAACCAACGGATACCAGGGGCAGCTGCCACCTCCCCCGCCCACCATGTGTCCCCAGCAGGCTCTGAATTAGGAAGCTTTGGCACCACAGCACAGCCTGCATGATGTGAATGAACAATTGAGGGGAGGGATAGCTCAGTGGTTTAAGCATTGGCCTGCTAAACCTAGGGTTGTGAGCTCAATCCTTGAGGGGGTCATTTGGAGATCTGGGGCAAAATTGTACTTAGTCCTGCTAGTGAAGGCAGGGAGCTGGACGCAATGACCTCTCAGGGTCCCTTCCAGTTCTATGAGATAGGTATATCATCTAGGGAATGCAGTTTGGGAGCAATCTTCCCTATTTTAATATATGGAGATATACATCTATCTCATAGAGCTGGAAGGGACCCTGAAAGGTCATTGAGTCCAGCCCCCTGCCTTCACTAGCAGCATCAAGTCCTGATTTTTGCCCCAGATCCCTAAGTGGCCCCCTCAAGGATTGAACTCACAATGTTGGGTTTAGCAGGCCAATGCTTAAAACACTGAGCTATCCCTCCCCCCAACAGTGGACCTGCCAGACTGGATCAGACCGGAAGTCCATCTAACCCAGTGTCCTCTTCTGCAGAAGACGGTGCAGGAATCCCATAGTGGTAAATGCGGGGGAATGTGCCCTTTGCATAGGTCTCAGCGTGATCGGTCCTAGTTTGAAACTGACTTAAACCCTGAAGCAAAATGTTTAATGTCCATTCCAATATCTGTGGTCATTAACTATCACAACTCTGAATATTCCTGGTGGAAATAAGGTGTAAAATTGTAACAGTGAGAGCAACTAACCATTGGAATAGCTTACTAAGAGTCATGGTGGATTCTCCATCATTGACCATTTTTAAATCAGGATTGAATGTTTTTCTAAAAGGTATACTCTCAGAATTATTTTTGGGGAGTTCTATGGTCTGTTATATAAGAGGTCAGACTAGATGATCACAATGGTCCCTTCTGCCCTTTGAACCTGGCAGATCCAATAGGCAGCAGGTTTAAAACAAACACAAGGAAGTATTTCTTCACCCAACACACAGTCAACCTGTGAAACTCATTTCCAGGGGATGCTGTGAAGACCAAAAGTGTAAAGGGGTTCAAAAAAGAACTAGATCAGTTCCTAGAGGATAGATCCAACGATGGCTATTAGCCAGGATGGTCAGAGACACAACCCAATGCTCTGGGTGTCTCTAGCCTCTGACTACAAATGCTGGGACTGGACAACAGGGGATGGATCACTCGACAACTGACCTGACCTGACCTGCTCATTCCCTCTGTAGCACCTGGGACTGGCCATTGTAAGAAAACAAGGTACGGGGCTAGATAAACCATTGATCTGACCCTATCTGACCATTCTCATGTTCAGTGTGATCATCTAGTCGGACCTCCTGCACAACAGCAGCCATAGGATGTCCCTGAATTAGCTCCTTTTTGGACTAGAGCAGAACTTTTAGAAAAAATCCCATCTTGAATCTATCACTCTAATCCTTAAATCATTCTCCTGGCTCTTCTCTGAAGCCAGTGCAATTTATAAACCTCCTTCTTAAGCCATGCACCTCAGACACTGTACTGCACCAGTGGTCACCCCAGTGAGACCTGCGTTCCAGCCCCAGGTCATGTAGCCCCTCGGTGGGGGATGGCTTTGCGGCTGCGAAGGGGACACACTTGACCCCAGTTGGGAGAAGCAGAAAGTCCCAATTCTGATGTGTCTTTGCTCCAGGGGGTTTTGGCCCTTGTTGTGTCCCAAGCGGGGGCAGGCCGCTGGACCCAAGTTCTGTGTAAAGGGGGTCAAACAAGGGGAGCCTGGCCCAGCTGTCCTCCATCCGTGGGGGCAGAGACATCCCCCCGAGGCTATGGGCTGAGTCTGGGGTGACTGGGTGGGAGCCAGCCCAGCCCGGCACTCTCCTCCCCAGCAGCTCTGGTTACAGCTGGGCTGCATTTGGGTTTCCAGAGCAGCGAGCACTGGTGGCAGCAGCCCAGCCGCAGAACTTCAGGGGTTGGACACATGCCAGAGCGAAGCTGTGACAACATACACCACAGCAGGGAAATGGCAAATTTCTACAGTTTACAGCCCAGACAAGCCTAGATGGATTGTCACGGGCCCTGCAAGCCAAGGACTCATCTCCAGCTGACACTCCTCTGCTGGGAACAGCCAAAGATCTGCTGCCACTAACGGAGGTGGGCCAGTTCTCAGGGAGTCACACTTTGGGCAGGCTGATGAGAGGGGCTGCTGCCAGCTTCCCCAGTATCTGTCAGCCTAGCTCTGCGTTGCCCCCCTTCCCATCACCCTTGGTTTATTTTATCTGCCTATTTCTCTCTCTTTCAAGCCTCAGTTCCTGGGGCAGGGGACAGGGGAAGAACCCAGTGCACTGACAGTACTATTGGAAGTGATTTACTACTAGTAAAGAGTGGACAAATTCTTCTCATTCAGAACCAGGTGCAGATTTGAAACCAGGTATCCTCCGGTCAGAAGGATGATCAGCTCTGTCCCCTGCTAGGGGACTGCACAGCAGGGCCAGCTTTAGGCCAATTTGCCCGATTCCCCGGAATCGGGCCCCGCACCGGCGCCTGTTTAATTTTTACTCACCCAGCGGCACTCCAGGGGTCTTCGGTGGCACTTCGGCAGAGGGTCCTTGAGTGCCACCAAAGACCCGGAGCGCTGCCAGGTGAGCACGAATCGGGCCCCGCACTTGCTAAAGCTGGCCCTGCTGCACAGTCCCCCTACAAGACCCAGGCTCCCAGCTCCGGGACCCTATGCTGGGAACTCACTGATAGAGCTCAGGCTGAACAAGGACGCAAGTAACTGCAACCTAGATTGACACAAGACAATACTCCGGACAGTTTCTTTATTTAAATGAATCGGGGGGAGGGTGGGGCACTAGGCAGAATCAAGACAGACCTGGGGCCTCTGGGGGGACCAGTTCCACAGCTGTGCTACCAAGCGGCACGTGAGACGCTCCAGCAGATTCCTCAGGCAGAATAACGAGCCTCTTTGTGGGCAGAGGTCTGAATCCCCACGGTCAAAATCAACCAGAGCATGGCCTCATTGCCCAGCCTCCCCCGCCTACTAGACACAACTCAATGGCCAAACTCCCAATGCGTACTCTCCCTACCACTCCCACGCCCCATTCCCGCAGTCAGCTTTGCGTGCTCTGATGCAGTTCCTAGGACCAAGCTCCCCAGCTCCCACAGCTGGTAATACACAAGCCTCCTGGAGAGCAGCTGTGACAGCACGTGCTGCAAATACTGGAGGGATAAACAAGCCTGGAACACATTGGGCACCAGCTAGCTGAGTGCACCTGTCCAGCAAATGCACGCCTGGCCGTCGCAGCTTCTTGCAATCACCCCTGGGAAACAGCCATTGCCACCTGCTTTTCCCTGTGAGCACGCAGACGAGCAGCCCCTACCCCTGCCCTCTACCAAACACAAACACACGTCCCCACTGGAACCTATGCCAATTGGGCAAAGACTGGACCATGCACTACCTCGTGCACAGGGCCGACTCTACAGTTTTCATCACCCCAAGCAGCATGCCGAATTGCTGCCGCCGTGGCGGAGGCTCTTAGGGCGGCAGGTGCGTTTCCACGGCGGTGGCAATTTGGTGGCAGCTTCTATGTTTAGCCGCGGACAGCTAAACATAGAAGCTGCTGCCAAATTGCCGCCACCACGGAAATGCGCCTGCCGCCCTAAAGGCACACGGACTGCCCCTGCTGTCCGCGGCAGCAATTCGGCACACTGCTTGGGGCGGCGAAAACACAAGGACTTCCACCCCTTGCAGATTGCTGCCCCAAGCACCAGCTTGGAACGCTGGTGCCTGTAGCCGGCCCTGCTCAGGTAGTAACCCTGGCAAAAGTTGCTAGCTCAAAGGAGCTTTTATTAACACAGATCATCCAGGATGATTGTTGCTAATGAGCTGCCTCCCCCGCTACCTGCAGGGGATCTGAGCTTCCTGCCCCCCACCCCCGACCCGACAGTGCAGGATTAACAAACACCACACCCGTCTGGTCAGTCCCAAAGTGAAGGGATCCACCCAACCACACCATGGCACGACTCGGGTCTCCAGACCCCCAACTTCTCCCCTTCACCTCACACCACAGACCCATGGCTACTTCGCACGGGCAAACGGTGCCCCTTTCTCAGCCTTCTGTCTGGGGGGCCTCGGGAGGGAGAAGTGACCTACTCCCATTTCCCAGCCAGCACAGGGCCACAAGGACTTCAATCTAAACTGAGCAGTGGACAGAGAAGAGACACAGGGACTCTGAAGGTGAGAAGAGCCCAGGTCCACAAACAGTCTTCCCACAATTACAGAAATCTGTAACCATCTGACCCACTTTGGCCACCCAGGCATCTGCATGCAGGGGGGTCAGAGCCACCACCGCAGGTTCACTGTAGGGGGTTGTTATGGCTGAAGCCAACAGTGAATCTATAGCAGGCTCTGTTCTGGGGAAAGACTCGCTGTTACTAGTGGCTTCCCCCAACCTTTGGCTTGTAAGGGCACAAGCAACCTCCTCTGGCAGTGGCCCTTCTACCAGCCCTCAGCCACCTTACTGGGGGCAGCGGCAGAGAGGGCACCAGTCCCACTCAAGTATACACATGCCCTAAGCAAAGCCTGGGTCTCAGGAGACGATTCTTACATCAGATCGTCTCCTCTCATTAATAAACACCAGGGCTGAAACACAGGGGGGCTCTGTGACGTTCAGTAATTGATTAATCACAAGCTATCTGCAGAGCCAGGGAGAAAACACACCATCTCTCCCTCCCAGCAGCAGGGGCTCCATTTTCTGCAGCAGCCTCGCAGCTCTCTCCTGCCCAGGGGAAGCTGAGTGGGCAGGCGGAGGCAGCTCTTTAGAGGAAGGATCTGATCGCACTTTTCTAAGGTACTTTGATCATGTCTAATCAGACACTGCAAACACAGCAGAACAAGGAGCAGAGGATGAAGCTCTGCTCCTTGGGAAGAAGACAAAACACACACAGGCAGCAATTCTGACAGGCACAAAACGAAAGCAGCAAGAATGGGCAAGACACCCAAACATTTCCCTCGCCTCCCAATGGCAAGTTCAGGGGAATTAGTGGGTCCCAACCCTCTGAGCACTGGCAGCACAGAGCCGGGCAGGAAATGGCCTGACAAGCATCCCCACAGAGAGGCCGAAGCGCACCAGCCACATCCATCCCTAGGACTCAGGGCCAAGGGGCAGCCAGTCCCGGCAGAAACCACCAATGGGTCTGACCCCCTCTCACCCATGCCATGGCAGATCAGACAGCTGAGATCAATGGGGATTAACCAGTGTTGCCACCAGAATCGGTCCCAACGT
This sequence comes from Chelonoidis abingdonii, assembly GCF_003597395.2. Classification (NCBI taxonomy): domain Eukaryota; kingdom Metazoa; phylum Chordata; order Testudines; family Testudinidae; genus Chelonoidis; species Chelonoidis abingdonii. Next base: position 799,846 of record NC_133770.1, read on the forward strand.
CTCTGGAGAGTGAAGCCAAGTCAGTGCAAAGGCCAAAGGAACCCAGCATCCCTCCCCCTCGGTCCCCGGTCAGGAAGACAAGCCCTTCGGAAACAAGTCAGACTGCAGGGGAGCTCTGAGCAGCTGCCCCATGCGTCCTGGCTCCTCCCTGGAGAGCAGCTGTCACCACACCACACCCGGGGCCCATCCTTCCTGAGGAACCCCAACCAGTGCTGGGTTTACAGTGGTGCCAGTGGCACCACGGAGCCAGACCCGTGCACTGAAGGGGACCCAGCTCTGCTTGCACTGTGCTGAGACCCTGCCAGTCCGGCTCCAGGCAGCCTCTGCTTCCCATCCCCTGTGAGGCCCCATCTGTCCCCCTGGAGCTGAGCCACTTGGGACTGGTGCAGAAGCCTGGACAGGCTCAGCCAGTTGGGGGGTGGGAACAGTGTGGGGGGCTTACCTGGGCCCCTCCAGACAAGTGGGTCCTGAAGGACCAGCCCTCGTTGTGCTGCCAGCTCAGCCCAGCAAACAGAGTTATCTCCCAGAGAGCCAGTGAGTGCGGTCGGGAGTGGGGGACTGGGTCTCTGGAGGGCCTGGGGAGTGCTGCTGGGCTGTGAGGGGGTGGGAAGATCTGTGTGTTGGGGCAGTAGGGAGTGGGGGTTCTGTGTGAGGTGGTGGGGCTGTGAGCGGAGGGGGGTGGCAAGGGTGCTGTGCAGGGCAGCTGTGCAATTGTGGCAGGATCTGGGGGAGGCACTTGGCATAGCAGGTCGGGGCGGGTCCTGGTCATAGGGAATCAGGGGGGTGGCATGACATGGGCCACCCCTGAGGGGAAGGGATATGCTGGCAGCACAGGGCCTGGCAACTTCCCATTTGTAAATAGTGCCCTCGCATTGGGCGGAGCAGGGCTGCCCTTGCCATGCCCCTGGCCCCTCGCTCCAGGGACTCCCACACTATGCTCCATTGCCCCTCCCCCGGGGGGCTGTGGCAGGGTGCTGGTGGAGAAGCCCTTAATCAGCTCCTGCCACTCCAGCCCCAATCAAAGGGAATGGATTGGGGACAGGTGAATAGTCCTGTGCCTGCCTGGTAACGGGCCACACCTGCCAGCCTCATTAACCCCGGGTGATAAAGGCTGGCGGAAAGGGCAGGCACAGACAGAGATGGGAGCCTCGCAGTCTATATCTGGCCAGGCCTGTTGCAGACAAAGTCGCTGTGAAACCTGTATCTAGTTGGGAACTGGTGGGGCTAAAGGGCAGGGGTGCTGCACCACACTGGAGTGTCCCTGACTCACTAACAAGGGAGGCCCAGGAGCCGAGTCCCCAAGGGCATAGCATGAACCGCATTACAGGGGCCCACAAATGTGTTTGGTGCCAGGCTCACAGCAGGTTAATCCATCCCTGGCCCCAGCACAACATAGTCCAGTCCCCAGACCCAGAGGGGCTCCCCACAGATTCCCAGTCCCATTTGAGCTCCTCCTTGGCAGAGACTGGACCCTGTTCACGAGGCACCCCATTCTGGGAGTCCCTTCCCTGACCCCCACCAGCTCTGCTTTCAGCTCAGCCCCAGCAAGGCCGAGGGTGGAAGGGGCCCAGTCTCGCCAATCCCAGCACTAGCGCATTTGTTCCCAACTCAAACGCTTGGAGACCTGGTTCTCGGACCGGGTCGGGGCCTGTCCCCCGGGGCCAGCACCGTCCCTCCTCAGCTACTTCAGTCTCTTCCTTGAGAGGAAGATCTCAGATCTGACTGGCCTCCCTGCCTCAAGTGCCAGTTTGGCCCATGCGCCCCCTGGCTCTGTACCCCTCAACCCCAGCTCCGTGCCCCCCAGTCTGTACCCCCAACCCCAGCTATGTGCCCCCCAGCTCTGGTTCTGTAGCCCCCAGCTCTGGGGCTCCCTAGCTCTGTTCCCCTCGGCTCTGGCTCTGTACCCCCTGGCTTGGATCTGCGGCCCCGGCCGGGTTTGGCCCATGCTCCCCTTGGGCAGAAGGGCAGAGCCTGGTTCGGACCGCATGCCCCCTGGCTCTAAACCCCTCCAACCCCAGCTCTGTGCCCCTCAGCTCTGGCTCTGTGGCCCCCGGCATGGTTTGGCCCATGCTCCCCTGAGAGGGCTGCACAGAAAGGAGGTACCACGTTCCCCAGCCCGGCCCGCTCGGTTCGGCTCACGCTCCTCCTCCGGCCCGGCTCGGTCCGCCCTACCCCTCGGGCCCGGCTCGGCTCACGTTCCCCATCGGACCCGGTTGGGTTCGGGCCGCCCTCCCGCTCAGGCCCGGTTCGGTTCGGCTCGGCTCACGTTCCCCCTCGGGCCGGGCCCGGGCCGGCCTGGTTCGGTTCGGTTCGGCCCGCCCTCCCTCGGACCCGGTTCGGTTCGGCCCGGCTCGGCTCACCCTCGATGGAGATGACGTGCTCCCGAATCTGACTCTGCAGCCCCAGGTCCTCCACCCGCTCGATCAGGTCGTAGATCGCGTAGATGTTGGGATGCACCGACTCGAAGCGGCCGATCTCGGCGCGGATGGCGGCGGAGTTGGAGAGGCCGAACTGCGGCGGGGGCGGCCCGGCCTGCGGCTGCCCCGAGGAGCCCGGCCCCCGCCCCGGGCACCCGCCGCCCGCGCCGTGAGCCGCGCCTCCCCGCCGCAGCCATGAACTTCCAAGCGGGGCCCGGGCAGAAGCCCCAGCAGCAGAGCCGCGGCACGACCGGCGGGCCGGT
>NC_133770.1:803283-823325 GCF_003597395.2 Chelonoidis abingdonii
TTAGAGGCTAAGGTGAACAAGTTTTCTCCCTCCTCCTGATGACACCCTTTTAGATACCTGAAAACTGCTATCATGTCCCCTCTCAGTCTTCTCTTTTCCAAACTAAACAAACCCAATTCTTTCAGCCTTCCTAAGCCTCGGCAGCTGCCTCCTGCGGTGCCAGATGTTACCACCCCTTGAGGCTTGTCCCAGGGGTTCCTTTGGGAACCTCACTGGCCCTTACCCGGCCCTACCCATCCCAGTGACCTGAACAGACCATACGTCTCTGCTTGCACCACTGGCATTGCTCAGCGCAGAAAGGAGGGTCCGTGATCTCTGGGTGTAGCTGCACCTCCCTGGGCACTCTGCAGTGTGACCTGCACTGACCTGCTCTGTTTCCTGACCCCTCAGCACAGTGCAGGGAGGTTGGAGCTCAGGCAGACACAAGAGAGACTACGACGCTGGGACACACCATACCATATACAAAATGGCACATTTCCCCCTAGTCACTTCATGTGTTGGTTTAGGGACAAAACCTACCTACAGTACATCCCAGCGTGTACCTTCACTCTGTATTGATTTGCACAGACCAAGTGAAGGGGCTGGTTATAGGCCTGGAGTAGCCAGCCAGTAATTAGTAGCCTGACCCTGAATGTGACTGCCTTAGTGAGGACACAGCCTGACTGTTTCTCCTACAATGTCAACAGGTTGCATCCCTGCAGCTCTCCATGTTGTCTGGAAAGACAGAGTGCTATCCAGTGTCTGTCACCTGCAGGCTGGGGCATCGCTCAAAAGCCAGCAGAGTTCAGTTTGCAAGACAAGGTGCTGAACCTCAGAGGCAGATAAGAGAGAGAGAGAAGCATACAGCAGGGTGTCATTAGTGCACTCAAAACACCACACCCAGTGCCTCAGGGTTAATCTGCACAGGGATGTTACAGCGGATTAGGTTCTTTCCTCTGAGTGGGGCACACTGGCTCTGTTAAACTGAAGTGCAGCCACACCACTTTGTTATGGCAGCTTAGGGAACTTCCCTTATTAATCATTGTGTTCACATAGCTCTGTGCTTGTTCCAATTCACTGCGCAGCATTCTGGCCAGATATCCTAGGGTGCAACGCCACCACTCCACCTTGCGCTGAGTTTTGTCTCACAGTGCAGCATTGGGATCTCTACTGGAACCTACAGGAATTCTGGGGCAAACTAGCAAATAACCATAATTTCTCTCCTGGCGTCCCATAATTCAGCCATATTTTGGCAACACCATTTTTTAACTGGTGTGAGGCAGCATGGAAGACATGCTGCCGAGCACCATGATCATGACACTCGTTAGTACAAACAGGATGATGCACATGCATCTGGAGTCACCCAGCCAGATGGATTTTTAAGGTCAGTCTTGACCAAGCCCTGGCTGGGAGATTTAGCTGGGATTTGGTCCTGCTTTGAGCAGGGGGTTGGACTAGATACCTCCTGAGGTCCCTTCCAACCCTGGTATTCTATGATTCTATGATTCAATTATTTGTCCTAGCAGCTTTGGACTCTGTCGGTGGAGGAGAAGCAAGAGATTAAAACTGAGCAATGACTTTTGCAGGGCATGTATCTGGAGCAGCTTCATTTGGTGAAGCACCATGTCTGGACTCTCCTCTCACACTGCCTGGTGAGACAGGACAGTGATGCAGAAGCAGGATGACCAACAGTAGCTGCAGACCTTCAGGATGTGAAAGACGTCCCTAGAGATGTGTGCAGAGCTTGCCCTGTGGCTTCAGTGGCAGAACACCAACATGGGATTTCCCCTTAATGTGGAAAAGTCACCATCCATCCAGAGAAATCTCCCAGTCAGCCTGCAGGGGACACGTGACGTCAAGGATCCTGCCATGAGGGTTTGGGGGCTTTGTGGAAAATTGTCCACCAGCCGCTTCTTGGGTGCGATGAAGACAGCATCACTTACAAAAATGCAGTCCAGTTCCTCCTACTCGGAGTGGGTAGTTGTGATGCTCTGTACCTTGGAGAAACACCCTGCACCCCCATGTTCATCTTTATAAAATGATTGTGTGGTGTCCAGTGCAAAGTTTGTCATGTTGGGTGTCTTCAGAAGGCTCACAGTGCACTGAGCATTGTTGTTATGGTAATGTTATGTAGTGTTATAGGTTATAATTTCATGTATGTAGTTATGAGGCTGAAAATGTATCCTCATGGCTTAAAATAAACCCAGGCAAAAACTCTTCAAGAACAGAGGGGCAGTTCACACCTCATCAGGGCAGGTATGGGACAAACCCAGCCCAGCCTCACAGGAACAAAGGACGCTAGCCTAGGCAGCAACAAACGAATCTGTTAGACTCTCAAGGGAGTCACCCCCCTTCCTTTTGGTAGTTTGGGACTGCGATGAGCTAATGCTCACCTGACTCTGAAGGCAAATCTAAGAGGGAAGAAAGGACATGATGAAAGGGGGAGACATTTGCCATGCTCACTCTCTCTCTCTTCCACCTACATCTACAGACACCACACCAAGCGACAGAAGTGCTGATCAAAGGGGAAAGCCTGGCTCAAGGGCACCCAGCCAGCCTATGGTGAGAAGCATCTAAGTTTGTAAGGGCATTGAAAGTGTTAAAATCAGCTTAGAATGCGTTTTGCTTTTATTTCGTTTGACCAAATCCAACTTGCTAAGCTTTGACTTATAATCACTTAAAATCTATCTGTGTAGTTAATAAATCTGTTTGTTTATTCTACCTGAAGCAGTGCGTTTGGTTTGTAGTGTGTCAGAGACTCCCCTTGGGATGACAAGCCTGGTACATATCAACTTCTTTGTTACATTGACGAACTCATATAAGCATGCAGCGTCTAGAGGGCATTACTGGACACTGCAAAACGGAGGTTCCTAAGGTTGTGTCTGAGCCCGAAGATATTGGCTAGTGTCATTCGGTTGCACAATCCAAGAAGCAGCTTACACGCCAGCATCTGTGCGTGAACAGCCCAGGAGTTCTCACAGCGGAGCAGGAGAAGGCTGGCTCCCAGAGTCAAGGACTGGAGTGACCTAGCAGATCACCGGTCCGGATAACACCAGGGGAATGTCACAGTAGTAAGAGCATTACCAGAGGCCCTGTTCTCGTGCCTTGTCATCAGGTGGTTTTGCTGGAGCTCTTTTGCTTCGGCTTGGCACTGGTCCCAGCTCCAGAAGTGCCATGTCTGCCTTGGGGTCCTCTTCTCTGGATGGGATTTGACATGCAGCTCTCCAAAGAGGGCCATCAAGTACCAGAGCTGTGCAGGGCTCCATGCAGAAGCACAGGGAGCATGCCTGCTGGGATGGGTATATGAACGCGCCACTACCTGGTATCAAAAAGGGGCACACCTGGCTGAATGCCAGCATTTAAATGGAGGGTGGCAGCTGATCAAGCTAACCCTAGAACAGCAGAGGGGCATCAGCGATCCCTCAATCTCTACCACAGATTTACAGATGAGTCCTGAGATGACTCAGGAGGCCAATCCTGGAACCACAGATCCGCCTGCAGTAGGTACAGACATTTCCTGGCCGATCAGCTGCCTGCCTAGAGAATTTTTTTTTTTCTTCCTTCTCTCTCTTTTCAGCTTCGAGGGCAAGGCGCTTCTCCTCGAAGTGGGCCACTGCCTAATGGAGGATGTGGCACCATTGTGATTGGTTTGTGGCTTACTTCTTGCACCTTGCAATATCCACATCAGCTTTCTTCACATATGCTTTCAGGGTGTCTTTGTAGCGTTTCCTATGACCACCACGGGATCTCTGGCCATGGGTGAGCTGACAGTAAAGGGCTTGTTTTGGGAGGTAAGAGTCTGGCTCCGCACACAATATCCAGCCCAGCAGAGTTAATGTTTGAGGACCATTTCTTCAGTGTTGGTGACATTAGCTTCAGTGAGGATGTTGGCATTAGTTCAGCAATCATAGAATATCAGGGTTGGAAGGGACCTCAGGAGGTATCTAGTCCAACCCCCTGCTCAAAGCAGGACCAGTCCCCAACTAAATCGTCCCCAGTCAGGGCTTTGTCAAGCCTGACCTTAAAAACCTCTAAGGAAGGAGATTCCACCACCTCCCTAGGGAACCCATTCCAGTGCTTCACCACCCTCCTAGTGAAATAGTGTTTCCTAATATCCAACCTAAACCTCCCCCACTGCAACTTGAGACCATTGCTCCTCGTTCTGTCACTGCCGCCAAGAGAACCGCTGAGCTCTACCCTTGGAACCCCCCTCAGATATTGACGGCCGTATCAATCCCCTTCACCTCTCTCTGCGACTAATAACCAGTCCCTCAGCTTCTCGTAAGTCATGTTCCCTAACCACCTAATTTTTTGTTGCCTCCGCGAACTCCCGAATTGTCACATCCTTCTGGTAGTGGAAGGGACCAAAAACTGACACAATACTCAGGTGTGGCCTCACCAAGTCCAACAGAGGGGAAAATCACTTTCTCGTATCTGGCAATGCTCTTACTAAACAGCCCAATATGTATAGCCTCTTGGCCAAGGAGGCACACGTCACTCATAACGATACTCGTCCATGTAAACCCAGGTCCTTTTCTGCAGAACTGCTGCCTACCCTCGGTCCCCAGCCTGTAGCAGTGCATGGTTCTTCCATCCTAAGTGGGACCTGCGTGAGTTCCTTTTGAACCTCATCAGGGGGATTCCTTTGGGCCCAATCCTCTAATTTGCTCTAGGTCCCGCTGTTATCCATCCCTAACTCCAGCCTATACCCCTCCTCCTGTGTCATTCAAACGCTGAGGGTGCAATCCACGCCATCCTCCAGTCATATGAACACTATGAAACAGGCCCGAGGACGACCCTTGGCATCCACTTGATAAACGGCGCAACTAGACCATGGACGTCCATTGATGCAACGTACCTGCTTGAGCCCGATGATCTAGCCAAGCTTCTTCCACCTTATGTCCATCTCATTCCATACTCTTTAACTTGCTGCAAGAATACTGTGGGAGACGTGTCGAAGAATAGCTTGCTAAGATCAATATTCCTCACATCCGAAACCATCACTCCACCATGTCACCAGAGCCATTATCTCATCAGAGAGGCGCAATCAGGTTGGTCAGGCATACTTGCCCTTGGTCGAATCCATGTTGACTGTCCTGAGCATCTTCCTCTCCAAGTGCTTCAGAAATGATCCTTGAGGAACCTGCCCATGATTTTGCCGGGCTGAAGTGAGGCTGACTGGCCTTAGTTCCCCAGGTTCGTTCTCTTTTCCTTTTTTAAAGCTGGGCATCTACTGCCTTTTCCAAATCGTTCGAATCAGATCGCTCGATTTTAAAAGATATGCCAATGTCTGCAATCACTCAGGGACACAGTGATCTTCATCCCTGTTCGATCTGGATATCCAGCTTTTGCACAGACGGCCGGCGAACCATCCCGCCCAACTGCCCATTAATAGCCATTGTGGATCTATCTCCATGAACTCGTATGTTGTCTAAGTCTTTTTTTGAAAACACACTGCGTTAATGTCTGGGCCTTCAAAACGTTCTCGCCGACTGAGCAAATAGAACACGATCCTCGATGACAAAACATGCTGGTGGCTGCAGACCGGCGCGCTTTATTTGGTTAGTTCATTGGGAAAGAAGGGGAATATGGGTGCGGGGTCGGGCTGAAAAGAAATAAGACTTTCTTATAATTTTTTTGGTTTTAAAAACAAAAAAAAAAACCTCTGCGCATTCTCAAGTATATTTTCAGCAAATTTATATTTGATGGAGTTATTGTTCTGTATTGGGGATCGAGATTTTTTGTATTTCTTTTGTTTTCGCTTTGTTTTAATGGTATTTTTCTCTTTTGTTCTTCCACATTCGTATTTTATCTTTTTTTTTTTTTTTTTTTTTTTTTTCCATTTGGTGACCCCTAGTTCTTGGTAATAGAAACAAGTAATAACTTTCCCTTATCCCAGGAGAATCCTGGGTGGCACCTTATAGACTAAACAGACGTTAGGGGAGCGTGAGCTTCTTTCGAGGGTTGATAGGGGTTTACTTGAAACATTAATACCACCTTCGTCAGAGCCAGGTAGTGGAACAGGGCTAGGTATTACCATACTGCGTCTGACGAAGTGGGTATTCACCCACGAAAGCTCACGCTCCAAAACGTCTGTTAGTCTATAAGGTGCCACAGGATTCTCTGCTGCTTTTACAGATCCAGACTAACACGGCTACCCCTCTGATACTTTTCCTTATCCACTTTCTCCACACCAGTCGTGATTTTATAGACCTCTATCATGTCCCCCTTAGTCGTCTATTTTCCAAGCTGAAAAGTCCCAGTTTTATTAATCTCTCCTGATATGGAACCATTTTCATACCCCTGCACATTTCTGTTGCCCTTCTCTGTACCTTTTCCAATTCTAATATACATTTTTTGAGATGGGGTGACCAGACTGCATGCAGTATTCAAGATGTGGGGGTACCATGGATTTATATAGAGACACTATGATATTTTCTGTCTTCTTATCTATCCCCTTCTCAATGGTTCCGAACATTCTTTAGCTTTTTCAGCTGCTGCTGCACATTGAGTGGATGTTTTCAGAGAACTGTCCACAATGACTCCGTAATCTCTTTCTTGAGTGCTAACAGCTCATTTAGACCACCTAATTTTGTACTTATATTTGGGATTATATTTTCCCCTGTGAATTACTTTCCACTTATCGATACTGAATTTCAAAACTTCTGACATATGTATAGACTTGTTGCAAACAGGTTTGTGTCTGCAAACATACACCGGGAAAAGATGCTGTTCACTATTGAGTCCCTGAGTGACTTCTCATCTGATTGCTTAAGTTTCTGCTTGGGTGACCTGCCAGTAAGTTGTCCTTGCCTGCAAGGTGGAGAGCTATAGGATAAATGAGGTGTACTATATACCATTCGGATGGAGCCAGGCCATCTTTGCACAGTTGCCTGGAATGGGCTCATCTTTGTTTGTTCCTATGAAATATCACTGTAGCACTGTCAGTAACAACATGACATATCCGTTCTGTCCTGGAGCTGAGGAAGAAAGTACTTGCAAGCCCAACAAAACACCCTTAATTCCGGTTTGCTGATATGGGCTTTTTCTCCCAGAAATCCCAGTGACTATTTATTGTCACTTTCCCCAAACTAAATTAGAAGCATTGGCGGAGACTGTGGCTGACCAAGATGGGAAGGTATTGAATGTAACTGCTTTGAGGTCATTGAGACCATGACAGGAGGGAGAGAAACACACTCCTGGGTACTGTCACACATGTGTATTTGGTATGTAGCATTGTGGTAGCGTGTCACAGGGGCCTCATTTTTAGACATGAATACGGAGTTACCAATGTCACCAAAATCATAGGACCCGTCAGCTTGAGGCAGAACATCATTGCTTGACTCAGGCTGTCCTGGAGAGTCTGTACTGTGGTGAGGATTTATAAATAACTTTATTCTGGAAGAAAAGTTCTGCATCTTTGAGAATCCAGAACTGCCCCAATCAAAGGTAAGATCAGGAAGAAGCTCGGTGTGATTTCTTCCAGTTTATTTTGAAACCCCAACGTTTGGAAGAAGGACCATGTTTGTGACCTAGTAATGCTAGATGCTGCTGTGAGGATGCCCTGCTGAGCTGGTTGTTCAAATACAGGCAGACATGGATACCCTGATGTCTCAGTGGTGCTGCTACTGCTGAAAGTAATTTGTAACCAAGAGAGGAAAGAGAACCAGGAGGCATTTAACTCAGCTAGAAGTATCAAATTGCTATTGGCTACTAAAAAAGGCAACTAGGAAGAAATGGAACAGAAATCTACAGGGGAGCATACCCGGTACATGTGCTTATGGTATGAAGCAAGCAGCTACTAAGAGTCTCTTTGACCATTTTAAGAAGTTAAGTCATTGTCACTGGTGACTTTCTATTAAGAAGAGTGGACCAGAGTACAGCAAGGGACAGAAGGAGAGCAAGATATCTGCTGTCTCGCGGGAGTGAAGACGTACGATGTAACAGCAAGACTGGATGGGATTCTGAAGTTGGCTTGCAAATCGCACTGGTAATGACATATGTAGGAACAAACCACAGGTCATCACATGGAACTACGGTAATTTCTGTGAGTGAAGACATCAGGGATCTGGGAAAGGAGCTAAAGGGGAGAAAAGTCCCAGTAATTTTTCTCAAAGATCCTTCTGGTCCCATGAGTAAGTTAAGCCAGAAAACAAAGTGCTGTAGGAGAGTGCTGCGTACACAGAAGGGGTGATGCTGCAGGGTTTGGTTTTGTGGTTCTTGACCACACACCAGTGGGAGAGAGGACTGAACAGATGGGGTGGCCAGCAGCTCAGCGGTAGTGCAGCTAGTCTTCTCAGTTAGAGATGAGTTGGATCAGCCAGAAGTCTCTAAAATTAACAAGGCACGAGAAGGAGAAAGTAATCGGAACTGGGAGGTGGGGGAATCAAATCATTGCCTTAAGTGTCCTAATGAAGCCCTTATATCTGAGGTGTGTAGGAAAAGAGAACACCAGGAGACAATTCAAGGAGGAGGATGCAACAGGGGAAATAAGCAGCAGAAGAAAGTAGGGCAGTTGGCTGAATTTTTAAAGTGCCTGTACACAAATGCGAGGAGCCTGGGAAACAAGAAGGAAGAATTAGTAGTACTGGCACAGACAGGGAATTACGATGTTATTGGCATAACTGAGACATGGTGGGATAGCTCGCATACCTGGAGCACTGCCATGGATGGGTATAAGCTGTTCAGGAAGGATAGGCAGGGGCGAAGAGGGGGAGGAGTAGCGCTGTATGTAAAAGAGCTGTATGAATGCTCAGAGCTCCACTACGAAACTGGAAATGAGCCAGTTGAAAGTCTTTGGGTTAAATTTAGAGGGGCATGTCACAAGGGGGATGTTATGGTGGGTGTCTGCTACAGACCACCAGACCAGAAAGAAGAGGTGGATGAGGCTTTTTACAGACAACTAGCAGAAGTCTGTAGATCACAGGCCCTGGTTCTCATGGGAGATTTCAATTATCTTGATATCTGCTGGGAGAGAAATACAGCAGTGCACAGGCAATCCAGGAAGTTTTTGGAGATCGCTGAGGACAACTTCCTGGTACAAATGCTGGGGGAACCAACGAGGGGCCTTGCGCCTCTCGACCTCCTGCTCACAAACAGAGAAGAGTTGATCGGGGAAGTAAGGGTGAACGGCAACCTGGGCAGCAGTGATCATGACATGGTAGAGTTCAGAACCCTGGTCAAAGGAAGGAAGGAGAGAAGCAGAACGCAAACCCTGGATTTCAGAAAAGCGGATTTTAGCTCCCTTAGAGAAATGATGGGCAGGATTCCCTGGGAAGCTGAACTGAAGGGGATGGGTGTCCAGGAGAGCTGGCAGTTTTTTAAAGAAACCATGCTAAGAGCACAGGAAAATACCATACCGATGTGCAGAAAGAACAGCAAGCGTAGAAAGTGCCCAGCATGGCTTAGCAGGGAACTCAGTGGTGAGCTGAAGCAAAAGAAGGAAGCTTACAAAAAATGGAAGCTTGGACAGATGACTGGGGAGGCATATAAGATTATTGCTCGGGCCTGCAGGGATAGAATCAGAAAGGCCAAAGGGCAATTTGAGTTGAAACTAGCAAGGGATGTGAAGGATAATAGGAAGGGGCTTTACAAGTATGTAAGCAACAAGAAGAGGACTAGGGATGGTGTAGGTCCCTTACTCAATGAGGCAGGTATCCTAGTGGTGGAAGATATGGAAAAGGCTGAAGTACTCAATTCCTTCTTCACTTCAGTCTTTACGGGCAGGATCAACTCCCAGACTACTACACTGGGGAACGCAGAGAGGAGAGGAGGAGAGCAGCCCACTGTGATAGAGGGTCAGGTTAGGGACTACTTAAAGACGTTAGACGTGCACAAGTCTATGGGACCGGACGAACTGCATCCGAGGGTGCTGAGGGAGTTAGCTGATGTGATTGCAGAGCCGTTGACCATTATCTTTGAAAATTCATGGCGAACAGGAGAGGTCCCAGAGGACTGGAAGAAAGCAAAGAAGAAAGGGAAAAAGGAAGATCCAGGGAACTACAGACCAATCAGTCTCACCTCAATCCCTGGAAAAATCATGGAGCAGGTGCTGAAGGAATCCATCCTGAAACACTTAGAGGAAAACAAGGTGATCAGAAGCAGTCAGCATGGATTCACCAAGGGTAAATCATGCCTGACCAACCTGATTGCTTTCTATGATGAGATGACTGGACTTGTGGATGGGGGCAAAGCTGTTGATGTTGTATACCTTGACTTTAGTAAGGCTTTTGACACGGTTTCCCACAGCATTCTCATCAGCAAACTAAGGAAGTATGGGTTGGAGGAATGGACTGTGAAGTGGATAGAAAACTGGTTGAATCAACGGGCTCAGCGGGTAGGTATCAATGGCACACTCTCTAGTTGGCAACCAGTAACAAGTGGTGTGCCCCAGGAGTCTGTCTTAGGGCCCGTTCTATTCAATGTCTTCATTAATGATCTTGATGATGGGATAGCTTGCACATTAAGTAAATTTGCAGATGACACCAAGTTGGGGGGAGTGGTGGACACGCTGGAGGGCAGGGATAGGATTCAGGGAGACTTAGACAAATTGGAGAAGTGGGCCACAAGAAACCTCATGAAGTTCAACAAGGACAAGTGCAAAGTCCTGCACTTAGGACAGAAAAACCCCATGCACTGCTACAGGCTGGGGACTGTTTGGCTAAGTAGCAGTGCTGAAGAAAAGGATCTTGGGGTTACGGTAGATGGAAAGTTGAACATGAGCCTACAGTGTGCTCTTGTAGCCAAAAAGGCTAATAGCATACTGGGCTGTATTAGTAGGAGTGTTGCCAGCAGATCGAGGGATGTGATTATTCCCCTCTATTCGGCACTGGTGAGGCCGCATCTGGAATATTGTGTCCAGTTTTGGGCGCCACACTACAAAAAGGACGTGGAACAATTGGAGAGAGTCCAGCGGAGGGCAACAAAAATGATTAGAGGACTGGAGCACATGACGTATGAAGAGAGACTGAAGGAACTGGGCTTATTTAGCCTGCAGAAGAGAAGACTAAGGGGGGATTTGATAGCAACCTTCAACTACTTGAAGGGATGCTCCAAGGAGGAGGGAGCTAGGCTGTTCTCAGTGGTGACGGAGGACAGAACAAGGAGCAATGGTTTGAAGTTGCAGTTGCGGAAGTCGAGGCTGGATATTAGAAAAAACTTTCTGACTAGGAGAGTGGTGAAGTATTGGAATGGGTTACCTAGGGAGGTGGTAGAATCTCCATCTTTAGAGCTATTTAAAGTCCGGCTAGACCGCACCCTGGCTGGGATTATTTAGGGGAAATGGTCCTGCCTTTAGCAGGGGGTTGGACTAGATGACCTCATGAGGTCCCTTCCAACCTTTTGATTCTATGATTCTATGATTCTAAGGAGCAAGGAGGCTAAGGAGGCATATGCTGTATAAAGTAGAATTCAGCATGTCATGAACACATTTAGCAAAGGTGGCAAAGAACAAAGAAGACTTTTTTAAAAAATTGCTTATATACCAACTTTGGAAGTCTGGGTAATAAGCAAGAGGAACTGGAAATTCTCATTTATGAGAATAAATTGCATCTGACGAAGTGGGTATTCACCCACGAAAGCTCACGCTCCAATACGTCTGTTAGTCTGTAAGGTGCCACAGGATTCTTTGCTGCTTTTACAGATACAGACTAACACGGCTACCCCTCTGATACTTGTTTATAATTGGCATTACTGAAACCTGGTGGGACGATTTGCATGACTGGAAGGTTAGAGTGACTGGTAACAGCCCATTTAAGAGATAGGGGGCAAAAGAGGTGTATGGGTGCTGATGGAGAGGGACTCACCTCCCCAGCGCCTCCTCATGGCCACTATGGGAATTAGCTCTGGTAGCCAGTGCGCCTTGCTCTGGTGGTGCACCACCCATCACCTCTCCTGCTCCAGAGACCCACGTCATTCCCAGGACTGCAGCGTCCTCTTCATGACACAGCCACACTCTGTGCTCCCCACTTCTGGGGGACAGTATCGCAGTCCCTCAGTCCAGCCACTTCCTCAGTTGCGGGTGAGGGCAACGGTGGGGGTGGGGACATGGGCCTGCCCACTACTCCAAGTCCCAGTCCAGGACCCTACAGATGGGTGCTACTTGCTGCATCCCCTCTGACTCCTCAGTTCATTTTCCTGGGTTTCCCGCAGCCTCCAGCACCTTCTTCACCCTTGCCTCAGGTCTTCAGCCTGCTAGTCTTAGCAGCTAGCCAGGAGCTTGCTCTAGCTTCCCTGGTTCCTGCTGGCAACGCTGCTCTGAGCAGGGTGCTGGTACTCCTTCCTCCTGCTAGGAGCCTGGGCTTCCCTCTTTGAGCTCCAGGCAGCTACTTCAGCAGCTCTGCCCTGAAGCTCTTCTTATAGGGGCCTGCCCAGCCCTGATTGGCTGCTCTTTGCAGCCCCTCTCCTATTGGCTGCTTTCTGCACAGCCTACGCAGGGGTCAGTTAACCCCTTACTGGCCAGTGTGAGGCAGACAGCCCATCACAGGGTGGCAGTCACCATTAAAGACACCACTGCCTGAATTAGGATTATTGAAAACTCAGAACTGAAGGATCCTGAATGAATATAAATCAATGTGCTAACAGAGCCCAGAATGGAGTATTGGTGGGCATCTGTTACAGATCATTGAACCAAACCAGAGAACAGGATGAGTTACTTCATAAGCACTGCACTGGTCTGTAATATGTGGAAAGAAAAATTGTGTTTTTCTGGGGGACTTCAGTTTAAGGGGGGCTCATGCTGGCACCATCCTGCAGCTAGTAGTAGAACTTCATTAGGATTTCTAAAATTTGTAGATGATAATTTTCTAACACAAAAGACATTGCAGCCATCATGAGGTAACTATTTTGGACTTTATTATGAAACTGGAAGTTGGTGGTTGCCTAGGGATCCGTGATCACGACCTGATTACATTAATTATGGGCACACAGAGAACAGTCCTAACCAGTCACAGATATACTTGGTGCTTCAAAGGGGCTGATTTACCAAAGCTGAGTAAAGTTAAGAGCAAAATGACTGGAGTGGAAAAATTTAGACTGAAAAATATGAATAAAAAATTAGCAATTGTTTGAGAGTTTATTAGATGGATAAAAAGACATGATTCCATGATCAAGGAGGACCACTGTGTTTGAAAGTCATATTGGTTTAGTGAAGGCAGCAATTAGAAATTTAAAAAAAACCATAAAAATAATAGAAGTAGATAATCTAAATTAGAAGTTATGAAGTGTAGGTAATTGATAAAGGAAGCTAAAGACAGTTGGAAAAAATCCATGGCTGGCAGGGCTAGGGAAATGAGTTGGTTTTGTTTTGTTTTTTTTAAGTATTTCCAGATTCTGAATGGTTCTGGTTTTGCTGAGGGCTCACCTGTATTAATCAGCAAGAGTTTGAAGCTGTTATTGTCTGCTTCTTGATGAGGGTGGCAGAAGGCTTAGTGTCAAGTGCCTAGTTTTAGGACCATTCCTATGACATGGTGTTTCTGGGACACATTTCCCTATCCTAGTGATAGTCCGGATTTGTAAAGATGAATGATGGGTGGATCCTAGAGCTTAGCAAAACGTCTCCTGTCTAGTACACAATGTTAAATCAAACACAAGCTCCTCCAGGACACGGCTATGCACTGCTCTTCAGTGAGGGTGATTTCCCTGCAAATTTCAAGTAACTTCAGTCATTTCAATATTAGAGGTGACAAAAAAAGTCAAGTTTTTTTCTGCTTTATTCGCCACCGTCCTCATTTGCCCAAACAAGTGCCATACTAGCACCAGTATCAAACCTTTAATTCCTGAGCAAGCTCACACAGAAGCTTGCCAAAGGTCAACAACCTCATCTACATTCATCAAGTTTAAGACTGAAGAGGCCTTTTGATCTTCTAGTCTGGCCTCCATATTATTGATTACAGGCCATTAAATTTACCTGAGTTACACCATATTGAGCCAATAACTTCTAACTAAAGCATAACGTGTGCTGCACTAAAGCACATCTCCCAGAAAGGCAGCAGGCTTCATCTGGAGACATCAGAACATGGAGACGCCACCACAACTTTGGCAGTTCATTTCAATGGTTTTAATCCCCCTCACTGTTACAAACATGTGCTTCATTTCTAATCTGAACTTGTCTTGCTTTAGGTTGTGGCCATTGGGTCTTGTTCTGCCTCTCTCTGCTAGACCAAAGAGCCCTTAAAACCTGGTATTTCTAATTATTCCCTCATCAAGTCACCTCTCAGCCTTCTTTTTGATCGATTAAGCAGATCGAGCTCTTCAAGTGTCTCACTGCAAAGCGTTTTCTCTAGTCCTCAAATAACATCTGGCTCTTTTCTCCTCACTCTCCAATTTTTCAACATCCTTTTAAAAATGTAGACACAAATCTGTATTCCATTGTTGCTATTGGTCAAGTATATTGCACAGTCACCTTTACCAACCAAACTCGGTATCTCTTCAAACAATGAAGTTAGGTTTGTTGGACAAGGCCACAAAACCATGTTAAGTGGCATGAATGGTATTCCGCTCCTCGGTTGTCCACAACGTATGCCAAGCTTGTGGCCTCTAGTTATCCAGGCCATCCTACTTAACCTCTTTGAATATTGGCACAGCGTTCACAATCTTTCCCAGAAGTCAAAGATATATTAAAAATTAACACTATTGGGCCAGGTTGATCTCTGACCTAAGCCAACCTCTTTTAGGACTTTTGGATGCAAGTTTTCTGGGCATGCTGATTTAAGCATGTTTATACCTAGGGCTAGTCTACACATGGAGGTTTGCAGGAACAGCTATTCCTAGATAATTCCATGTGTGGACACTCCTACTCTGGAACAAAAGTGCCTGGTCCTGTTTAGTTTAATCCACAGTGTACAATCTGGCTTCATGCCAGGACATGGGATGAAAACAGCATTAATGTTACTGATACGTGACCTCCTGCTGCTGATGGATAGACAGCAAACCTCCATCCTCATTCTATTAGACCACTCTCTGCAGCATTCAGCATGATAGATCATGTGATAATGCTCCTCCACCTGAGAGAGGTGACAACAGTCCAGGGGAATTCACTAAAATGGTTTTCAGTTGGTCCTGGAAGGATACAGTTAAATGGTAGTCAAAAGAAACTTCATCTCTGCCATGAGTCCCCTTATCCGTGGAGACACACAAGGATCAAGTTCTATTTCTGGTCCTATTCAACATCTAGCTGCAGCCTGTAGCAAAACTATTAAGATGACATGGTCTCAAGAGGAGGAATATGCAGATGACACAGAGCTCTCCTATCCTTCCCACATGACTCTGCCACTATCACCAAGATGGCCCAGTGCCTGGACCAGATTAACTCACAGGTGAAGAACAGATGCTTGGAGCTGAACCTCACTGCCAGGGGATATTGTGAAGGCCAAAAGTATAGCAAGGTTCAAAAAAGAATTATATCAGTTCCTGGAGGATAGGTCCCTCAATGGCTATTAGCCAGGATGGTCAGGGATGCAACCCAATGCTCCGGGTGTCCCTAAACCTCTGACTGTCAGATGCTAGGACTGGACGACAGGGGATGGATCACTCAATAATTGCGCTGTTCTGGCACCAGCCACTGTCAGAAGACAGGACACTGGTCTAGATGGACCATTGGGCTGACCCAGTGTGGCCGTTCTGATGTAACCTGAGGTTATGCTGGTGGTCAGGGGAAAGCACAGTGAGGACTTTGCAGACATAATTTTGGTTGAAGGTGCACACGCAGCAAGAAGTGATCAGTTCGAGGCCCGAAGCTATTCAATATGGTTATCAATCGGGATGTAAATATAAAATCACTGCTGATAAAATGTGCAGAAGATACAGAATTTGGCAGAATGATAAATAATAATGAGGATGGGGCAGTCACACAGAGTGAGCTGGATGATTTGGCACACTGGGCCCATGCAAACAAAAGGCATTTTAATACAGCTAAAACCAAGATCATCTTATTGTCACCGGCTGGTTGGCCTTCAAGGTGAGCTCAGCAAGGTGGGGATGGGGTGAGCAGTGGCTACATAAAGAGAGTGGAAAACTCAGCTGGGAGGCACCCACAAGAGACAAGCTGGGAAGTGCCTCCCTCTTTGGGAATGGCCTGGCCACGGCTGAAGAGCAGACAAAGTTTCACAGAAACAGCTGGGAGAGCAGCCTGGAGAAAATGCTCTGCACTCAGCTGTAGCTGCATGGAGCAGCACAAAGCCTTCAGGAGGCAGAAAAGTTCCAGGAAGCCCTTCAGGAAGAAGGTAGGTCCAGGACTATAGGGAGGGCAGTGACACAAGCCCTATCCAGTGTGAATCCCAGGAGTGGGAAACTGAGGACTGTGCCCACGAAAGGCAACTAAAATCCTAAAGAGCCTGGGGCAGTGATAAGGGACTGGGCCGAGTTACTTGAGATGCTAGAATGTGTCTGTGAGGTGATTGCTAAGGACGCAGCAGAAAGGAAGCAGGGAGGACTCGGGGGGGCATACTTTGGTCAGCACAGAGTGCACCTGCACAGTCTCCTACGCTTATCCTCCAGTGGAGGATAGCATCCTGGAAAGCAGTGACTGCAAAAGGCATTTAGGGGTCAGAACAGACAAGCAACTCAACAGGAGTGCCCACTGTGACGCTGTAGGAAAAAAGGGCTAATACGATCCTTGGCTGTATAAACAAAGGAGCAGTGAGCAGGAACAGTGAGGAGATTTTATTGCTGTCTACAACGTTGGTGAGACCAATGCTGGAATAATGCATCCAGTTCTGTAAGGTCTGAGGCCTTTGTCTGCAGCCATATCCGGAGAGTGGCAGCCATCAGCCAAGAAGCAGGAAGTCAAATCCCCACATTCCACCTAAATTACATTAAAAAAAGGTGACATCGGGCTATTAAGAAGGCTCCTGTCCTAGTAGCGCCCACCATCACCAGATACAGAAACAGGGCTGAAGATGGTTAAAGAAAACCCTGTCGCTGCCCTGTGTTCCCGTTGACTAATAAACCTTCTGTTTCACTGGCTGGCTGAAAGTCAGG
This sequence comes from Chelonoidis abingdonii, assembly GCF_003597395.2. NCBI lineage: Eukaryota > Metazoa > Chordata > Testudines > Testudinidae > Chelonoidis > Chelonoidis abingdonii. The sequence goes on from NC_133770.1 coordinate 820,240, forward strand.
GCCCCCTATCTTCCCCAGGAGCCCCGCAGGTGCAGACTCGCTGTGGGAAGCGCACGGTGTGAAAAGGGGATGCTGAATGCTCTGAGGTCAGACCCAGGAGGTGAAGCCGTGTGAGCTTCTTGCCCCGGGGACAGTCTGCCCAGAGAGAGGAGGCTCCCCAAAGTCCTGTCTGGCTTCGTAGGAAGCAGTTCCAGAGCATCGCTCGGGGACTACGGGACAGCAGGTAATGGAACTTCCCCGAATTAACGCTGCATTGAGCCCAAGGACTTGGCTGTAGCTAAATCAAATCTTCCGGAAGGGCCTCCAGTCCTGACCAGAGGACATCCAGCGATGGAGAATCCACCACTTCCCACAGTAGTTTCTTCCATTGATTAATCACTTGCACTGTTCAATCTGAGCCTTATTTCCAGTTTGAATATGTCTGGCTTCATCTTCCAGCCATTTGTTCTTGTTCTGCCTGTCGGTGACTGAGCTAGATCAGAGACCCCTTGAGTGCCCAGGATATCTCTCTGTGGACATACTTACACACCTAACGAAGTCAACTCTTCATCTCTTAGACAAACTAAACAGACTGAGCTCCTTGTGTCTCTCACTAGAAGGGATTTTCTCCAGCCCTCACATCATCTTGTGGCTCTTTCCTGCACCCTCTCCAGCCGTCCCTTTCTAAAATGTTGCCACTAGGATGAAATTCTCTGTTACACACACTCTACAGTACCCAGCTGGACCCTACATTTGTTTCCCGCACTTCCCAGCTTTTATAGTCAGATCTGCGTACGGAGCTGGCCCTGCACTTGTTTAACCTGGAACAAGTGGTCCTCCCAGGTCTGGCTCCGGGTGATGACTAGGGCATTCTTGGAGCTGCCCAGCCAATCTGCCAGGTCACCCCCCCATCAGCACCTCGGTTGGCAACTGATGGTGCAGCCCCACATGTTTGAGCCCCTCCTTGGCCCCCCATTTCAGATGTACCCTCACCACAGGTACCTTAAATGGGGGCCTGCAAACACCCATCAGGGTCAGGTAGGTATTCGGCACCACCCGGTGTGGGGCCACCACCTCAGGCTGGGCCAGCATCACCTCAGCACCCGTGTCCCAGTACCCAGTGACCTGCTTCCCATCCACCCCCAATCACGGAGTCCCCGGGCGATGCTCTGGAACTGCTCCCCACCAAGCCAGGCAGGACTCTGGGGAGCCTCCTCTCCCTTGGAGCAGACCGTCTGCAGGGCAAGAAGCTCACACGGCTTCACCTCCTGGGTCTCTCCTTGGAGCATTTAGCATCCTGTGCCCCTCCGTGCGCTTCCTACAACGAACCCGCCCCAGCGGGGTCCTGGGGAAGCCACCAGGTCCTGCACCCCCACTTCGCAGTCAGATGTGACTCTCAGCCAGCATAAAACAGAAGGTTTATTTGTGAACAGGACCACAGCATAGAACAGAGCTTGCTATTACAGTCATAAGTGACTTTCAGGACTTGGGAGTCCTGGGCCAGACGACCTGGATTCCTCCTCTTCCAGCCAGGGCCGGCTCTACTGTTTTCACCGCCCCAAGCAGCGCGCTGAATTGCCACTGCAGATGGCAGGGGCAGTCCATGTGCCGTTAGGGCAGAATGCGTGTTTCCGCAGCGGTGGCAATTTGGCGGCAGCTTCTGTCTTCAGCTGGAAGAGAGAACCTGCACTGCTGTGGACAGCTGAACATAGAAGTTGTCACCAAATTGCTGCTGCTACAGAAACACACGAGCCGCCCTAACGGCACACGGACTGCCCCCGCCATCCGGTGGCAATTTGGCACGCTGCTTGGGGGCAGAAACAGAGGGACTGATGCCCCTTGCAGATTGCTGCCCCAAGCACCTGCTTGGGATGCTGGTGCCTGGAACCGGCCCTGCTTCCAGTCCCCCCACACAGACTGCCAGCTTCCAGCGGCCCAACCTCCTACACCGCCCCTGCATGCCCCTCCTCCTTCTCTTTGTGCTTCCCGGGCCAAAGGTGTCACCTGGTCACACCCCCCTCCTGGGTCTCAGGTTACACAGCTGGAAATAGCTAGGCAGTGTCACCTGCCCTGAGGCCTCAGCAAAACCATACACCCACTTCCCACCACTGAAGTATTGGTGCAGTACACAGGGAAACTGAGGCACACACAGGATTAGTTTAGGACAGTAAGACTCACATGCAACATAACAAGATGAATAAACCCCCACGTTGTCACACCTGTTTTATGCAGGAGGTCAGACTAGCTGAGCTAATGGTCCCTTCTGGCCTTAAATAAATTAGACTTCATTTGACAGCATCCGCAGGTAATAAATACCATCTCCAGTTGCCTTAGAGATGCTGCCTCATCCTGGTGGACACTAGCCTGTCCTCATTGTTACAGATCTTCATTGCCCCCAGCTGGACTGCAGGGTTGCAATACACCTGGGCAGGAATTCATTCATTAATTCAGCACCGCAGCATAAGAACGTAAGAGCAGCCACTCAGGGTCAGACCAAAGGTCCATCTAGCCCAGTATCTGTCTGCCGACAGTGACCAGTGCCAGGTGCCCCAGAGGGAGTGAACAGAACAGGGAATCACCAAGTGATCCATCCCCTGTCTCCCAGCTTCTGGCGAATAGAGGCTAGGGTCACCATTCCTGTCCAGCCTGGCTAATAGCCATTGATGGACCTGTCCTCCGTGAATTTGTCTAGTTCTTGTAGTAACGATGCTGCCTCTGGTGGGACACAACCAAGAGTATCAATTCAGGACCAATTGCTCAAACAGGAGAGTCACAGCCCAAGGCTGGGGTTTTTCCACCTCTAAGGCAAACCAAACCAGCCAGACAAAAATGACTTCGGTTTCACCCCACTGGCTAACCACAAGTCACACAAGCAATTCCCTTAGACACTCCAGTCTCCCTGTGTCACCACCAGCCCCACACGTCCTGGGGATGAACGGTTATGAAAACCAACCCCCCAGTAAAAGAAAAAGGTTCTCTCGATCCCAAAGGACCAAGCCCCAGACCCAGGTCAATAGACACATCAGATCTTACCCACAAATCACGCTGTTGCCAATCCTTTAGAATCTAAAATCTAAAGGTTTATTCATAAAAGGAAAAAGATAGAG
>NC_133770.1:823350-832113 GCF_003597395.2 Chelonoidis abingdonii
ATAAACTGCAGGTTCAAATCAAGTCTCTGGAACATCCCCCGCTGGGATGGGTCATTCAGTCCTTTGTTCAGAGCTTCAGTTTGTAGCAAGGTTCCTCCAGAGGTAAGAAGCAGGACTGAAGACAAAATGGAGATGATGATGCTGCCTTTTATAGTCCTTTTGCCATGTGGCTTGTGCTTCCTTTGCTCCAAACACAAGCCACCCAGCATATGGCTTGGAAAAGCCTGAGTTCTGTCCTTGGGCATGTCCGTGCCGTATCTGCTTCTCTCAATGGGTCAGTTGTAGCTGATGGTCCTTAATGGGCCATCAAGCAGGATAGACAGAGCTGACACCAAATTGTCTGGGGTGTCACCCAGAAGCACAGCACAATAAATTTGTTAGTCTCTAAGGTGCCACAAGTACTCCTGTTCTTTTTGCAGATACAGACTAACACGGCTCCTACTCTGAAACCAGACAGGATAGAGCCAATACTTGTAACTTTAAATACAAAAATGATGCATGCACCCAGATAGCATAATGTCTCATTGACCTCAGTGTGTGAGCAAGCTCAGGATCTCACCCAGAACGTAGTCATGGGAATGATTGGGCAAGCCACAGCAGGACAAATTCCCATGGAGGCAATCAGCGTCCCCATGTAACAGAGAAAGAATTAGCCCTCCAGCCCTGGTGGAGACTAGTTAACGCTTCATACAATCACCACCAGCAAAGCTTGCAGTTATTTCTGATAACTTGGCAGGCAAAGAAATTAGAGTAATCCACTCAGTAGTCCCACTGGAATTACAGATTAATGATAACTCAGTAATGTTCTCCAGAGATCCTAACTCTTGGGCCTGGCAGAAAGATCATGTGTGGAACGCAGCAAACGTAAAGGTGGTTTGCGGTCTATCTGTGAAGACCAGGCATTGGAGGAACATGATGAATGCTCCTTCCCACAACCTGGGAATAAGTCTCACTGTTCCTTCGATGTTATCCAGGAAGAGGGGTCTGTTGTCTGTGTTGGTAAAGCATGTGTGTGTGTAAGAACGAGATGTAATATTGTAGTGATTAATGGACATTGGATTCAACCCATGGCACCTTACGTCAATCGCTGTTTCTGTAATGTAACCACCATTATTAGTTGTGATAGTAAGTTTACTGTGCCTGTATGGACTCTACAACATCTAAATGCCTATCCTGAGCTCTACAAGGAGGTTTCCCCCATTTCACTGGGAATGGGTCTCACTGCCATTAAGGGATTATTAACTCATCCCTCCTTACAAACTGAGCTGCAGAGGCTCCTAACTTTGGGGGAGACGGGCAAACTCAAGATTCAGCACCACAACCAGGAGATCTCTAGGTTGGCAGCTACAGTTAAAAACACAGGCCATCACCCCTGGTGGGAGACTTTGCTTGGGTGGAGCCCTGGTGCAACAGGTCTTTTGAATATCTTGCTTCACCCCATTATGGTGATCATCGGTTTCCAAATTATACTAGCAATTGGTCTGGTTCTGCTGGTTTGCTGAATCCAGCAACTGATGCGGTGGCTGCAATGGATTGAAGATCAGAGCCGGTACCACGGAGTAAGGATGTGCTGGGGATACTCACTCACCGCAAGCACCCCATCAACGGGGGGACTTGTTACCAGCAGCTCTGTGTTCTTGGGGAACCAGGGCACAGTAAGAAGACTGTCTGACTCACGAAAGACCCCCTCTCCCCCATCTCTGCTTGAACCAAAGCTGATCAGAAGAAAGACTTACAAAAAGCAATGGAAAGGCCGTGGGAGACACACCTAAACCCCTCTGGACAAGGGTGACAGGATTCAGGCAACTCCCCTAGCCTCATTTGCATCGAAGATGGGACAGGGAGGCATCTCCATTAGCCTACAGAATGGAGACCAGAGATTCCAAGGCAAGAATCGCACTGAACTCTGGGAGCAGAAAAGCAGGGGAACAGTGCATCATGGGGTATCTCTGCTCCAGCTGTCAATGAACCCGCCTGCCCACGCCCAGCTCGGCAGTTATCAGACCAATTCTAGTAATAAACACTTTATTGGGATCCAAAATAGTGAAGCTGCCTAATTGCTCCCTCCAAGGAACAATGCCCCTAGCCAGGAATGAGCAGTTCCTGTTGTCTAGCCTGAACAAAACAACATTGGTTTATCCTCTTGAGCCATCAGTTTACACATAAACAAATCTAGTTTTCTCCCTTGAACCATTGTTCTCTTCCTACACAAACCCCGACCCATGCTCAACTGCTTTGATGCCTGGATCCAAAATCTGCATCAGTTCCATTGGGACTTCATCTTCTCCTGACCGATCGTGCTGGGAGCTCTGCCTGACTCCAGCACTCCAGACCCTCAGCTACCACCACCACCTGGGACCCCCGATTGATTCAAGCTTCACGGAGTGCTAAGAACCCAGCTTGCTCTCTCTCCAGGTGTAGCCCCCTGACCCTGACTTGTGGGATCAGTGATAGTTCTCTAAACCTGAATTTTGTCATCAAATTTAAGTTAGATTTAATATTATAACTGTTTTGTTTGTTTGGCTCCCCTGTGGTTATTACTGGCAATAAATAACTTCCATGGTTAAGCTGGTTGCTTCTCTCTCTCTCTCTCTCTCTCTCTCGCTCCCTCCGTGGGTGTTTTTGGGTTTCCTCATTCGCTCTGCAGCAACGGTCCTCATACCTCAGCTAAAGATCCCTGCAGCACCCAGAAATCCTGTAGGGTTTGCTCATCAAGTGGGTTCCTACCAGAACAATTGTAATGTGAAAGTGGGGATAGGGATGTGCTGAACCTGGGGCATATGAGGGTGACAGCTTGGAGGTGCTGTTCGACCCAGCCTGCTGAGTCCAGGGACATCTAAGGGGTTAGCTTGGGAATGCTGATTAACCCGGTCCTCTCAGACGCGCTCTCTTAATTTGTGTGTGAGTGGGTGCACATCTGATTCTGGGGCTGGAAGAACCCAGCCTGGGGGAACCGAGGTCCTGCAGGATCGCTCCATTGGGAGGGAACTTGCAGAAGGGAGAAGTAGAGCTCCGTATGAGAACAGAAGTGACACAAGCAGCACGTTGATAGAAGTACGGACCCTAATAAATGAGCATACCCCAAAGCAGAGCCACCCAGAGGATTCCGGGGCCTGGGGACTTTGGCGGCGGGGGGCCTCCGCTTCGGTGATAATTTGGCGGCGGGGGGTCCTTCTACTCCGGGATCCGCCGCTGAAGTGCCTCGAAGACCCGCGGCGGGAGCCCCCCCCCCACCGAATTACTGCCGAAGCGGGACCTGCCGCCGAAGTGCAGCCACGTCTTCGGCGGTAATTTGGGGGGGGCGGGGGCTGCCACAGGTCCTTGGGGCACTTCGGCGGCAGGTCCCGGAACAGAAGGGACCCCCGCCACCGAATTACTGCTGAAGACCCAGAGGCACTTTGGCAGAGGGTCCCACTTTGGCGGTAAGGACCCCTCCCGCCCCCCGGCGAAGACCGGGAGCAGAAGAAGCTCTGGGGGCCCGGGCCCCACGATAGTTTTCTGGGGCCCCTGGAGTGAGATAAGGACCCCACTCCAGGGGCCCCGAAAAACTCTCGTGGGGGCCCCTGCGGGGCCCGGGGTCTGGGGCAAAGTAACAGGCAAATCTGGTAACAGGGTTCAGAGAAGAGCCAGGAGAATGGTTAAAGAATTGGAAAACCTGCCTTGTAGTGACAGACTCAGAAAGCTCAATGTGGTAGCTTAACAAAGAGACGAGGAGATTGATTACGGTCTGTAAGTACTTACGTGGGGAACAAATATTTAGTCATGGGCTCTTCAGTCCAGCAGACAAAGATCTAACCCGATCCAATGGCTGGTGTAGAAGCGAGACAAATTCAGAGTGGAAATAAGGTGTAAATTTATAGCAGTAGAGTCATTAACCAGAGGAACAATTTACCCAGGGTCATGGTGGATTCTCCATCACTGACCATTGTTAAATCACAATGGATGTTTTTCTGAAAGCTCTGCTGGGGCGGGTCTCTGGCCTGTGCTAGGCAGGAGATCAGAAGAGATGATCACAATGGTCCCTTCTGCCCTTGAAGACAAAACATGTCTATCCTGCCAGGCCTGTCTCCCTGCAGTTGATTCAAGCCCAAAGTTTGCTTCCAGGTCATGCTTACAAAACCCCTCAGGTCACACAGCTTGTTACTGCAATAATGCACAGCAGTGCTGCTGCAGTGACACCTGGCTGAAGCAAGTCTCACAAACCTTCCATCTGGCAGGAGGTCAGGCTGTGCCGTTGCAGTGCTGTGGTGAACTGCAGACTCAGGTGCTGAGGGCAGAACATCATAGGCAAGGCGACAATTTAGTCACAGGTATTTTTAGTAAAAGTCATGGACAGGTCACAGGGAATAAACAAAAATTCACGGCCTGTGACCTGTCCATGACTTATACCAAAAATACTTGTGATTAAATCTTGGGGGGATGCTGGGTGGGGCATCCTGGGGGTGCTGCTGGGGGGGGCCACCCAGGGCCAGAGGCACCAGCTGTCAGAGGCCGTGGACTGCAGCTGCTCTGTCCATCTGCCCAGGGACTGCTGCCAGGGGCCTCTGGAGCAGCGGCTGGTGTGGCTGTCCCAAGGCCACCTAGAGGGGGCGCAAATGGGGCAATTTGCCCCAGGCCCCGCATGGGTCTTCGGCGGCACTTTGGCAGTGGATCCTTCACTTGGACCGGGTCTTCGGCAGCACTTCGGCGGCGGGTCCCTCAGTGCCGCCAAAGACCCGGAGCTAGTGAAGGACCTGCCGCCGAAGACTCAGCGGGCCACCTGGTGAGTACAAGCGCTGCAACAGGTTGCACCTTTTTTTATGTCCACTCCCTCAAAATTGCTTTGCCCCAGGCCCCCTGAATCCTCTGGGAGGCCCTGTCCCTGGGTCCACCTGAGCTGCTGTCACTGGAGCCAGCCGCTTGGATGGGCCAGTGATCAGCCATATTGGCTGCTGCAGAAGTCATGGAGGTTGCAGAAAGTCACAGTTAGAAAATTCTCACATCTTTCTGCCACATCCTAGCTACCAAACAGCTGATCCCACAGAGATATCAGTTGAGGTTTATTTGAAAGATCTTGGCAAGAACTAGTGCACTGGACTAAACTGGAGAGAAAAACTCTTCAGTGCTAACACGCCCCTAGATTCAGAGATTCCAAGGCCAGAAGAGACCATTGTGATCATCCAGTCTGATCTCCTGTGTAGCATGGGCCAGAGACCCATCCCACATCATTCCTAGAGCAGAGCTGTTAGAACAACATTCAGCCTTGAGCTAGAAATTGCTAGTGATGTAGAATTCACCATGACCCTTGGCAAATTGTTCCAATGGATAGTTACTCTCTCTGTTAAAAATGGACAACTTATTTCAAGTCCAAATTTGTCTAGCTTCAGCTTTCAGCTACTGGATTGTGTTCTAGCTTTGTCTGCTACAATGAAGAGCCTATTCTCAAATATTTGTTCCCCATGTAGGTACTTACAGACTGTAATCAAGTCACCCCTTAGTTTTCTCTTTCTTAAGCTAAATAGACTGAGCCCCTTGATCGATCACGGCAGGTTTTCTAATCCTTTAATCATTCTCCTGGCTCTTCTCTGTACCCTCTCCAGTTTATCAACATCCTCCTTGACTTGAGGGCACCAGAGCTGGTCACAATATTGTAGCAACAGTTGCACCACTGCCAAATACAGAGGTAAAAAAACCTCTCTAATTTTACTTGAGATACCCCTATTTATGCATCCAAGAATCACATTACCCCTTTTTGACCACAGCTTCGCACTGTTTGGCTGATTATCCACCAACCCCCCAAAATCTTTTCAGAACCACTACACTCCAGGATAGATTCTCCCATCACTTAAGTATGGCCTACAGTCTTTGTTTCTAGATTAATACATTTACATTTAGCTACATTACAAGACATATTGCTTGCTTGTGCCCAGTGTACAAAGTGATCCAGATTGCTCTGAATCAGTGACCTGCCCTCGACATTATTTGCCACTACCCAATGTTTGTGTCATCTGCAAACCTTATTTATATTTTCTTCCAGATCACTAATAAAATGTTCACTAGCACTGGGCCAAGAACTGATCCCACTGGAAACACGCTGTTATACAGACAAAACTACACAGGATCTTTTCAGGGGGCAAGACAAAGCTGCCACATTTATTATAACAATTTGATTTCCGACCAATAACTAATGTCTTAATCCTTATACACACACATTATACCCAACACCTATACACACACACACACAGTCACATCCATCAGATGTTTTGCAGTTGCTGCGTAGTTACCAGTCCTGAATGTAGCTTGAGTTCGTGGCTTGATTTTGCAGCTTGGGTTCATAGCTTGTGGCAGTAACTGGCCAGGAAAGCCGGGCACAAGGATGAGCTGGGTCTTGCTGCGCCTGTCACCTGATGTCCTTCCTATTGTTTGGCAGAGTATGTTACCTCCAAAAGTTCTCCATCTCACCCATCTCTTTTTGTTAGGCTTTGTTTGAATCCAGAGTTCTATAGTTCTTGCTGTGTCACTGCCTCTGAGTTTGGTGATTGATTCACCCGTCAATTTGCAGCCGTGTACTTCAGCCTGGACCTGTCTTTGTGATCTTCTCTTCTATTTGGACCTTGTTCTTTTTAGGGTGGACTTGCTTACTTTTGTTAGGGATCTTGTTCTGCATCTTCAGTCCCTGGGTGTTTTGCATTGTATTTTATTCAGGACATCTGGGCTGAAGGTTGATTCATTCATTCATAGAATATTAGTTGGAATGGGACCTTAGGAGATCATTCCACCCCCTGGTCAAGAGCAGGACCAATCTCCCAGATTTTTACCCTAGTCGCCTCAATGGCCCCCTCAAGGATTGCAATCACAACCCTGGGTTTAGCAAGCCAATGCACAAACCATTGAGCTATCCCTCCCCCCCATTATCCATACCTACCTCTTTCACACATCTAAACTAAACTAATAAGATTACAGCAGGATTTGCAAAAATGAAGGTTGGAGGAAGCTTTTACAAAATGGAGTGAGTGTTTTAAAATGGGGTTTGAATTACAGTATGGCAAACAGTGAACAGAAGTTACAATATAGACAAGTGTAGTGAATGGTGAACAGAAGTTATAATACTGAAACAATGCAAGTCTCAGTGATTTAAGCAGGAATTGGACTGATAGTGAAACTTACAAAGGCAGCTGGCTGAACAGCTATGGCTTTTAACAAGCATTTTTATTGTCAATTTGCCTGGCCAGTTTTTGGGGTAACCGCTTTTATGAATGAATGTTGTTTCATTCATAAAACTTTATGAAGTTACATTAATAAAGTGAACAACTAAAAACAATTTATCAGTTCTACAACATCCGCCCATTTACAATTACATTGTACATTACACACAGTTAGCCAGTTTTTAATCCATTTAATGACTGCCAAGTTAATTTTATATTGTTCTGTTTTTTTCATCAAAATGTCATATGGCACCAAGTCAAATGCCTTACAGAAATCTAGGTATATTATGTCAACACTCTTGCCTTTATTGTCCAAATTTGTAATCTCATCCAAAAAAAGTTATCAAGTTAGTTTGACAGGATCTGTTTTCCACAAACCAATGTTGATTAGCATTAATTATGGCAACGAGTCCTGTGAGCTTTCGTGGGTGAATACCCACTTAGTGCGATGCATTAATTATATCACTCTTCATTCTTTATTAACTGAGTCCCACATCAGCTGCTCCATTGTCTTTCAGCACAGGAGAGGAAATAGAGAAGCGCCTTCCTCCTGCCCCTGGTTTGATCCCCATATCCTGAGCCCCTGCCAGGGATGGGGCTGCACAGGGTGTTATAGGAGGCAGGTTTTTATTCCAATATGCCCAGGATGGAGCTGCACAGAGAATTGTAGGGGATGGGTCCAGCATGACTGCTGCCAGAATCCTGTGGCCAGCTCTGGTGCCCTCAATTCAAGGAGGATGTTGATAAACTGGAAAGGGTTCAAAGAAGAGCCAGGAAAATGATTAAAGGATTAGGAAAACCTGCAATGATAGATCAAGGAGCTCAGCCGATTTAGCTTAACAAAGAGAAGGTTCGGGGTGACTTGATTACAGTCTGTAAGTACCTACATGGGGAACAAATATTTAGCAAAGGGTTTTCCAGTTCGGCAGAGAAAGGTCTGACACCATCCAATGGCTGGAAGCTGAAGCGAGACAAACTCGGACTGGAAATACGATGTACATTTTTGACAGTGAGGGTAATTATCAATGGGAACCATTGACACAGGGTCATGGTGGATTCGCCATCACTGGCCATTGTTAACTCAACACAGGGCGTTAGATGAGACGATCACAATGGTCCCCTCTGCCATTAGCAACATTGTGCTGAATGGAACAGACGTGAATGGAGTAGGGGCCCCACAAGCCGTGGGGAGGGGCCACAAGCCGTGTGTGTGTGTGGGTGTGTGTGGCCCCACAAGCTGTGTGTGTGCGTGTGTAATCTGATTACGGGCCCTGCTGTGGTCTGTGGGTGCTTGTGCAAGTGACTACAGGCCCCACAATGCCCTGCGCTGGGAGGGGGAACTACAGGCCCCACAATACCCTGTGCTGCGATGGGAACTACATGTCCCACAATGCCATGCGGTGGGAGGGGACTACAGGTCCCAGAATGCCTTGCGTTGGCACCCGAAGCGAGTGATGCCGGATGAAGGAGGCGGGTGAGTATCAGCTCGGGGCTCACAGGGTCCCTGCGGCCCGGACCCCCACCCCCCGGTGCTGCCCCCAACTATCCCAGCCCCGCCCCGCTGCTGCCCCCCCCTGCT
>NC_133770.1:832583-841299 GCF_003597395.2 Chelonoidis abingdonii
TGGCCCCCCCACCCCTGTGCGACCTGCCCCCCCGCCTCTTCTCCCCGCCTCATCTAACCCTGACTGCGCCTAGCCCCCACCCCACCGCCTTTCCTGCCCAGCTCTCGTGGGGGGGAGCTACCCCCTATGTGCCAGCTGCTCTGCCCTGGCTGGGGGCTCCCCCCGAGTTCAGCACTAACCTGCTCCGTGTCCATCCTCTCAGCTAGCGCCGCCCTATGAACACCCTGCGGGGTCTGGTGCCCGAGGCTGCAGGGTGGCTGCAGATCCCTGACTGCCCTGTCCCCAAGGCGCATGGAGGGGCCGGGCCAGGTTCCAGACAGTGGAAGAGCTGGGACTAGACTAGGGCTGCCGGGACAGTCTGTGTAGTGGGGGTGCTGAGAGCCACTGAACTGAACTAACCCTGGATTCATGGAAACCACTTCGACCGGGGGCGCAGCAGCCCTCCTGTGCCAGCGCCTAGGGAACAGAAGGTAGCAGCCCTTGTGGGAATGCTGCAGTCTGGCAGGCCGCTCATACGCCCTCCTCTATAACTTGCTTCCCACTGGTGCTGTGCTCCCCAGCAATGCAGAGGGGCTGCACCCCAAAGACTCCCTCAGACACTCAGGCCTAGAGTGCCTGAGTAGCGGGCCCTGCAGGGAGGGGTTTGTTGGCTTCCTCCCTCTGGAGGCGTTGGACTGCAGAGAGTGGTGGGCACTTCTCAAGAGATGTTAATAATTGTGTCTCTGTCCCTCGCATATGTAGATTGTGAGCTGCTCGGGGCAGGACTCAGCCTTTTGTGGTTCATAGAGTCCAAGGCCGACAGGGACAATTGTGATCAGATAGTCTGGCCTCCAGCATCGCACAGGCCAGGGACCTACCCCCGAAATGATTCCTTTGGCTCTAGAGCTTATCTTTTAGTTCCATGTGTCAGTCCCTGAGAGCAGGGGCTCTGAGCCTTTCCAGACTGCTGTCCCCCTTGCAGGAGGCTAATTTCCCTGGCATCCCCCTGCGTTTCACCTCACTTACAAACCCAGACAGAGAAGTACAAAGGTGTCACCACATGCTATTGCTGACAAATAGCTTACTGTCTGATTTTTACCATATAATTATAAAATAAATCAATGGAATATAAATATTGTACTTACAATTCAGTGTCTAGTATATAGAGCAATGAAGTGGGCTGGAGCCCACGAAAGCTCGTGCTGAAATAAATTTGTTAGTCTCTAAGCTGCCACGAGTCCTCCTGTTCTTTTTATGAAGTGTTAGTTTGTTCTGACTTCGCTAGTGCTTTTTCCATTGCCTTTTGTAAAACTTGGCAAATCTCTAGCTGAGTTGATGTACCCCCAGGAAGAGCTCTGTGTCCCCCCGGCTGAGAGCCACTGCCCTAGATACACAAAGGCTACATTTAAAATAAAACTTTAAAGTAAAGCACTCAAAACTTCGGCAGTCCCTTCATTTGCTCCCTTGTGCATGTGCATTACGACCTGGTCCCTTGCCTCATTCAGTGCTCCCTGAGTGTGGAGCTATTTAATATTGCTCTTTGTCCTGATTTGGTGGGTGAGCCCAGGCTTGGTTTACTGACCATCCAAACCCAGCCCTGAATACAGAACTACGCTTGTGAAGTGAGCCCAGGGGAAGTCTTTTCATTTCTGTTTGAGTCTTTGGAATTTCTGGTTATTTCACTTTATCCAGATCTGGCAATGGGGCAGGGGTAGTTACAGGTTCTGCCCTAGGTGATGGGAGCTGGGTTGGAGAGCCGCCAGCAGCAGCAGCTCTGGGGTTTCTGTCCTGTGGGCTGGGCCTGGCTCCTCACTCTCGGTGTTGCGACCTGGCACACAGGCTTGCAGCACTGCTCAGGTTTGATGGAGGCGCAGCCAGGTTGCAACACCAGTCACTCAAAGTTGGACTGGTTAGGGGTACCCCTTTGTCATGAGGGGAGGAGGCTAGGCCAAGCCTGAGTGTGTGGCACAGTGACCTTGTGTACCAGGTCGCGATGCCCGAACAGGACACGAGCCCTAGAACTGCTGTTGCTGGTTGAATTTTTCGTTTTAATTCATGTTGTTTCACTTCTGGGAAAAGATGAATTTTTCTTCACAAAGCACCTATGAGATTAGACTGGGGTATCCCCATTTTATAGATGGAGAATGATGGCACCGAACCTCAGAGGTATTTAGCTACCTAACTCTCAGTTAAATCAGGGGGTGTTCAGATGCCTATACCTGTGAGGATCTGAGCCCGAGAGAGTAAGGAAAATATTGTTAAATGCTTCCACTAGTTTTGGATGCACAATCAGAGATTCCTATAAATGCCTCAGTTTCCTTCAGTGCTTTGCATGGAGCATAAAGGGTTAAAAAGCTGGTCTTCGGCAGAGCAGGGCAGGTGAGGGGTGTGTGTCACAGGACTGCCTTAGGTGATGTGAATGGATTGACAAGGACAGGCAGAAACCACCCAGGATCCACAAGACAGTGGAATCCTCAATGGCCAGGACAGAGTTTTTTCCCCATCTCTCTGTGAGGAAGCAGAGCAAAGGCCCCAGGTGGAGAACAAAGGCAGTCAGGTGACTGGGCTAATTTGGCCTTTGGAGACAGGCACCTGGCTGGAACAAAGAACAAAGGGAGAGAGACAAGATGGTTTCAAGGGAGCCTTAGTCTGGAGCTGGCCACGCTGGACGTTGCCTTCACCTTTGCCTCTCAGCTAACATTGAAGCCAGGTGACCAATCAAGTGTGACCTTGTTTTGGGAGGGCTGCCTGCTGTGAGTGCAGATACTGACTGCAGGGAGCATGATGCCATGAAGGGGCACAGCATGGCCTTCTGCAGGCACCTGGTTGGGGATTCAGAGAGAGACAGGGATCGCTGGGGCTGAAGGACCAGTTTCAGAGCCTTGGCGGCTACAGACCTGCCCCAGTGGAGTGGGGTTGCACAGCCAGCCATCCTGTACACTGATTGAGGCCGGGGTCCTGTGGGTAATGTAGTATGTGATCAAGTAATTAAAGACTGTATTGTAAGTATATGCACATGAAGTCAAATTAAGGATGCCCTTGTAACTTTAACTGGCATTTCCTATCTTTTGAGTGCTCAGCTTTGAAATCTCAGCATTTTTCTAGTGTAGATTTTTGTTAGTGTAACCGCCTGCCTTTTTTTAAAAGCAAAGTGAAAAAACAAATTCCATCGTGTGGAACCGTATTGGCCCCTGACACCTTTAGATCCCAGCACAGTCCTCTCCCGGTGGAGGTCAGACTAGATAATCATACTACTTCCTTCTGGGCTTAACATTTCTGACTCTACCACTCAGACTAGTGGAAAAGCTGTTTGTGTGTGTCTGCTACCAGGTGGGGTGGGACATGTGCTTTGTCAGTGGGTTGCACAGCCGTCAGCTGGCGTCGGAGGAGTGGAGTGGGGTTGCACATCTGTTGGCTGGCGTCGGAGGAGTGGAGTGGGGTAGCACAGCCGTTGGCTGGCGTCGGAGGAGTGGGGTTGCACATCTGTTGGCTGGCGTCAGAGGAGTGGAGTGGGGTAGCACAGCTGTTGGCTGTCATCGGAGGAGTGGGGTTGCACATCTGTAGGCTGGCGTCGGAGGAGTGGGGTAGCACAGCCGTTGGCTGGCGTCGGAGGAGTGGAGTGGGGTAGCACAGCCATTGGCTGGCGTCGGAGGACTGGGGTTGCACATCTGTTGGCTGGCGTCGGAAGAGTGGAGTGGGGTAGCACAGCCATTGGCTGGCGTCGGAGGACTGGGGTTGCACATCTGTTGGCTGGCGTCGGAAGAGTGGAGTGGGGTAGCACAGCCATTGGCTGGCGTCGGAGGACTGGGGTTGCACATCTGTTGGCTGGCGTCGGAAGAGTGGAGTGGGGTAGCACAGCCATTGGCTGGCGTCGGAGGACTGGGGTTGCACATCTGTTGGCTGGCGTCGGAAGAGTGGAGTGGGGTAGCACAGCCGTTGGCTGGCGTCGGAGGAGTGGGGTTGCACATCTGTTGGTTGGTGTCAGAGGAGTGGAGTGGGGTAGCACAGCTGTTGGCTGTCATTGGAGGAATGGGGTAGCACAGCTGTTGGCTGTCATTGGAGGAGTGGGGTTGCACATCTGTTGGCTGGCGTCGGAGGAGTGGAGTGGGGTTACACAGCCGTCAGCTGGCGTCGGAGAAATGCTGATGGACAGGAATCCAGAATTCCATTCTGGGCTGTGGAGAGGAGCATGTCTAGTGGCTATAGACCCCTCTGCCCCTGTTTCCCCAACCTGTCCCTGTCTCCTAGCATGTACCTGTCTCTTCCTTCTCCTCCCGCACACACAACCTGTCCCCGTCCCCCCCAAATAAAAGCAGTTGAAGTTTGCAATGTTAGGAGCAACTGAAAAGGGGCGGCTAGTGGGAAGCATTAGGCAGCCGTAGCTAGACTGCACTACCTGAGGGGGGACAATGGGAAGAGAGTTGAACGGGAAGGGTGATGCAAACAAATAAGCTCAGAGATCTAGACCCGTTGGGCTCAGCATCACTGTAACTCTGCCCAACCCTGCACTTAGTGCCCCGGGGCAGGGGGGTGTCTCCAGGACCTTCCTCCCTGGGGCATTAATTTTGTGCCCTGTGGGCCAGGCCCAGTCTGCGGGAGTCCCTTTTGGGTGGGAAGCTGAGGGCCTGCTGTGCTGAGCACTGGCTGGGGGGTGGGGGTGTCCCCGATACTGGCTCCCAGGGCTCACTGCTGCTGTTCTGTCTCTCTGCAGTCTGGTAATCCTGCTGTCCCCAGCACTGCCCAGCTGCCATGGCTCTGATTGAGGGTGTGGGGGACGAAGTCACCATCCTCTTTGCCCTGCTGCTCATCGTGCTGGTGCTGGTGCTGGCATGGGTCTCTACACACACCTCAGAGCGGGGCGACCAGGTCTTTGCTGCTTCCCCCCCTCTGGCAGCTGGGCAGCTTGGGGCAGAGCACCTGCTGGAGGCTGGGCCGAGGGACCCCAGTATGCAAACCCCAGCGGCAGGGGAGCCCAAGGAAGAAGCGGAGTCATCAGCAGGTGCCATGCCAGATGGGCCTGATGGTGTTGCTGCAGGGCTGAGACACCGGGCCGAGCCTGGATCTCCACAGTGCCCCCTGCAGCCCCCCGGAGACACAGGTGCCAGCCCCGAGGCCACAGACAGTAGCCCCACGGACCGCACCATAGTGCTAAGGCTGAAGTTCCTAAACGACACGGAGCGCCTGGCCACTGTGCACCCAGAGGAGACGGTCGGCTCTCTGAAGAGGTGAGAGGCTAAGCGGCAGCAAGCTGTGGGGAGGAGGCAGAGCTCTGAAGTGCAGCCTCACAGCCAGGCAGGCTCCCCCTCTCCCCCTTGCCTCTGCCCGCCCCGCCTGGGGGCTCTGGCATCCCTTGAACCTCAGTTTGTCCTCCCTGCTGGATGCGGCTTGGAGCTTTCTGCTGCCGTCCCTTCACAGGGGGATAGGCTTGTGTGTCCCAGCTCATGCCTGTAGCTTAGATGGTGCTGCTGGTACCAGTGATCACAGATCCACAGTCCAGGGTGATGAGAGTGCTGTGCGGGACACATCTTGGCACAAGGGTGCAGACTGGCCTGGGGGGACCATGATGGGACACTGCTAGGACAATGAGAGCACACAACAAAATGACAGACCATGGAAGGGAATATGTGGGGGAGGGCTGTACAGCCAGGTGCCTGGGGATGGGGACGGAGTGGGGGTGGGGAGCTTGCATTCGGGCTCCCGGGATGGAGATTCATGGGGAGTTGGGCACAGCCAAGCCCCCCATAATGGGGGTATGGAGCCCTATGGAGGAAGGTTGTACTCAAAGCAGACTGTGAAGAGTTGCAAAGGATCTCCCCAAACTGGGTGCGTGGGTAACAAAATGGCAGATGCAATTCAGGGTTGCTAAATGCAAAGTGATTCACATTGGAAAAGATAATCCAACTATACATATACAATGATGGGGTGTAAATTAGCTCTTACCACTCAGGAAAGAGATCTTGGAGTCATTATGGATAGTTCTCTGAAAACATCCACTCAATGTGCAGCGGCAGTCAAAAAAGCAAACAGAAATTTGGAAATCATTAGGAAGGGGATACATAATAGGACAGAAAATATCGTATTGCCACTATATAAATCCATGGCATGTGCACACCTTGAATACTGTGTGCAGATGTGGTCACCACATCTCAAAAAGATGTATTAGAATTGGAAAAAGCACAGAGAAGGGCAACAAACATGATTAGGGATGTGGAACAGCTTCCATTTGAGAAGAGTAAAGAGACTGGGACTGTTCAGCTTGGAAAAGAGACGACTGGGGGGGATAAGCTAGAGGTCTTTAAAATCATGACTGGTGTGGAGAAGGTAAATAGGGAAGTGTGATTTACTCCTCATAACACAAGGACTAGGGGCCACTCAGTGAAATTAATAGGCAGCAGGTTTAAAACAAACACAAGGAAGTTCTTCACACAACGCATAGTCAACCTGTGGAACTCCTTGCCAGGGGATGTTGTGAAGGCCAAAACTATAACTAGGTCCAGAAAAGAATTAGCTCAGTCCCTGATCCATTGATGGCAATTAGCCAAGACAGGCAGGGATGCAGCCCATACTCTGGGTGTCCCTAAACCTCTGCCTGCCAGAAGCTGGGAGAGGATGATGGGATGGATCACTCGACAAATCACCCTATTGCATTCTGTCCCTCTGAAGCACCTGGCACTGGCCCCTGCTGGCAGACAGGACCATGGGTGGGCTGGACTGGACCGTTGGGCTGAGCCAGTGTGGTCGTTTTGATGTTCTTAAGGTGGGGCTGGCGAACTGTGTGTCTGTGACTGTAACATTTCCCTCCCTGTGTCTTCACCTTAGGGCCCATTTCCCAGGCCAGGAGCACCAGGTGCGTCTGATCTACCAGGGCCAGCTGCTGCGGGACGATGCTCAGAGCCTGGCTGCGTTGCACCTCACCCACAACAGCGTTCTGCACTGCCACGTCTCCCAGCATGGCCCAGCCCCCATGGCTGCTGGCCTCCGGGCCACTGCTGACCCTGTGCACACAGCCCTCAACGTGGGCAGCCTGATGCTGCCGCTCTTTGTGCTCTTGCTGGCTGTGCTGTGGTACTTCCAGCTGCAGTACCGGCACGTCTTCACCGCCACCGCCACCTCCTGCCTGGCTGGCCTCACCCTGCTCTTCAGCTTCATGGCCTTCACTCTGTACCGCAGATAACACTGCCCACGGAGCCTCCGAACCCTGCCAGCCTGTTCTGGGCAGAGCCTCTGTGGCCGAGGGGAGCCGTTTTGGTGGGGCTCATGACAGAGACCCCCCCAAGTCCATGGGGACCCAGGCCTACTGCTGTAGCATGAGTCCTGATGCCCAGCAGGAGCGCAGGGGCAGTCACTGTGGCCCATGTTTCCGAGTCCCATACCCCCACTCCACCTGGCAGCTGAGAAGAGGGATGCTGCAGTCCAGTGAGGTTCTCCCCTCCCCCAACAGCATGTGGGAGTGGGAGCCAGATCCGTAATTGTTACAAGGGGGCAGTTTCTTCCTGCCTCTGAGGAAGGCAGGGGGACTTCGTGGTTATAAGGAGCAAGCAGCTCTGTAGGACAGGCTGGGATCTCCTCCTGAACTGGTTCCTCTGCCAGCCCATTGCTGAGGAGTTGTGCTGTGCAAATAGGGAATCTGCCCACACTCCACCCCTCCACCCCCCATTTGCTCTTTGCACATGCTTGTGAACAGACTGGGCCCTCGTGCTCAGTGCTTGCTCACCCACACACTGGCATACAGTCTGGGTGCTGTTGCGTGCCCTTCTTTCTCGTGCACACTTGAGTGCTCTCACACGTACTCACATTCTCTCTATCTCACACACACACACTCACACACGTTCCTTGCTGTGTGGAGTCCTGGACCTGGCGATCCATTAGCCCATGGCTATTGCTGAATGGGGGAGCAGTGCCTCCGAGAAGGGGAGAGCTCTTCACTCCCTGGGCTCTCTGACCTGAGTGGACGTGGGGGGACACTGCTGCTCATGCAGGGGCTGACTGCATGGTCTGCTCCTTTGGGAAGGGTGTCCGGGTATGGGAGTCCCAGCTGGCCTGGCCTGGCCTGCCCCGCCCCATAGGGTTCCTGGGGGGTGATGGGGCCTGGGTCAGTGGAGCATGTTTCTCATTAATGCTTCTTTTAAAATTAAAAACTGTGAATAACTAAAATCTCCTCTGGCTGGTGTGTGTGTGGGTGCCTGGGGGGGAGTGAGTGAGTGGAGAGTGGGAAAGGGTAGGGGGAGATGGGTATGGGGGAAAGGCATGGTAGTTGCTGGACCAGGTTAGCCAACTCCCTGCTCTCCCTTGGGCTGGGGGAGGGAGGGACAGAGTGATTGCTGGACCAGAGGAATTGCCTGCCAAGTCTCTCCAGGGGAGTGGGGGTGTGGAGGAGGAGGGGGCATAAGGGGAAGGATGCAGTGTGTGGAGGTGGGGGACGATAGGGTGATTGCGGGACCAGAGTAGCCTGCTCCTTGCTCTCTCCAGTCGGGGTGTGAGGTGTGTTGGGGGGGTGAGTGGTGGGGATGGGGTGACGGATCTCTCAGGCAGGGGAGGGAGGGGAGTGGGGGAGGGGTGGCGAATCTCTCGGGGGGGCAGAGGAGGATGGGGAGTGGGGGATGGGCAGGGAGTGGTGAAGATCTGCATCCACACATGCTCATAGAAGTTAAAACAGTAGCTATACACTTTAATTCCAAATCCTCAGTTAGTATACTCATTCAGTAAGGTCCCAGGATGCTAACTCCACCATAGTGAC
>NC_133770.1:845255-847920 GCF_003597395.2 Chelonoidis abingdonii
TGGGGAGCTCCCGGGTACCCTGTCCTAGTGAGGGGGTGTGGAGGGAGCAGGGCTGGGGTGGCTATGGGGAGCTCCCGGGTACCCTGTCCCAGCCGGGGTGTGTAGGAAGCGGGGCAGGGGCGGCTCTGGGAGAGCTCCCGGGTACCCTGTCCTAGTGAGGGGGTGTGGAGGGAGTAGGGCTGGGGGCTGGTTCTGGGAGACTCCTGGGTACCCTGTCCCAGCAGGGGGTGTGTAGTGAACGGGGCAGGGGTGGCTATGGGGAGCTCCTGGGTACCCTGTCCCAGCAGGGGGTGTGTAGGGAGCGGGGCAGGGGCGGCTGTGGGGAGCCCCTGGGCACCCTGTCCCAGCGGGGGTTGTGGAGGGAGCAGCGCATCTGGTGGGACTTTTGAGGCGAGCACAGGTGTCTCCTTGCTGCTTTGGCTGCTGTTTTCTTCGTCCCGACCTGAGGCCCTTAGGGAAGCTGGGTCCCTGGCGCTGCCTCCCTCATGCTCTTTTTCTGACTTTCTTTCAGGGTCTCCTTGTTTTCAGAAGCCCCTCAAGTTGCCCTCTTCACACCATGCTGCGCCTGCTGCCATGGCTCCGTGCCCTGAGCCAAGAGAGCGCACGGCCCTGTGTCCTGCAGAGGCTGGCTGCTAGTGACACGAGGGGGGCCAGGATGTACCCGAGCTGCTCCTGTGCAGGGAAGGCCAAGCAGCGGGCTGTGCTGCTCCCCCTGGATCCCTACAGCCACGGGCTGTTCCACAGCTTGCCCCCCGATGCCGGCAGGACTCGAGGCCGTGGCAAGAGAAAGAGCTGGAGCTTCATCCACGAGAAGATGAGCTACGACACTTTCTTTACCATGAAGCGGTTGATAGAGCGGTCACAGAGTGTGGGGGAAGTGCTGCGCTGGGTCACCCAGAACCCCAGCAAGGTGTCCGCCAGCCACTACCCCATTGCCCTGCATAAACTGGGCCAGCTGCTGCAGCAGCCGCAGGGCCAGGCCGTGGTGAATGGAGAGCACCGTGGACCCAACCAGGTGCTGGAGCAGCCAGAGTTCCAGGCTCTCTGCCAGGCCATCATCAGTGGGTGCTCCAAGTTCGATAACTTCAGCATCGTCAATTGTCTATACGCTGCCGCGGCCCTGGGTGAGTGCTCTGAAAACCGGGTCACGGGGAGGTTATGTGCCATGGGGTGTGTGAGGGGTGGTGGGACTGCAGTGGGATGCTGTGCAGAGGGTTGGGAGGGCAGGAGGTTCTCACGCGTGTGGACACCCAGTCTGTGTGGGTAAAGGGCTTACCTCCCTGGAGGTGGGCAACTCTGGAGCATGGAAGGTTACCTGTATGGTGGACAAGGAGTGGCGCCTGGCTGTGTGTGGGGGGACATTGCCTTTTGTGTGTACGCAGGAGGTTTGGACTGGAGCCATACCTGTGTGGGTTCATGCCATTGTGGAGGCAGAAGCTGCATTTGGGGGATACACCTTGGGGCTTGAGCCAGGGAGGAGGAGAAGAAACAAATGTAAATCTGAGTAGACTTCGTTTGTGTGAAGTGCCCAGAGTGCCTGTGTGATGAGGAGTCTGAGAGAGTTAGCCCTAGCTGGGCGTGTGCTGGGAGGCACTGGGAACTGGGGTGCAGGCTCTGAGCTGTACAGGCAGCTGGACCTTCATTCAGGGGCAGCATCCCAGGTTTCTGCCACACTTTGGTGTATGGGCAGGAGAGGAGCATATTAATGGCCTGACTGGATCAGCCCCAAGGTGTGTGGCTTGTGCCAGAGACTTCAGAGGAAGACATAAGAATCCTTCCATAGCTGCTGCTGATACCTGCACAAAATTCTCTGTTACATGCTCTAAGGGCACCCACCTTTACGCAGTTCCTAGGGCTCAAGGCATAATCTTACACTCTGCGAGTTTGCAGGGTCTTTTACCAGTGAAAGAGCCTCACACAGTAATATCCTACTTAACCTCTATTTATTAACAGTTACCAAAACAGACTGCACATGCTAAGCCTACAATGTTCACCACTCCCAATAAGGCAGAGGAACTTTTCTTGATGGCCAGTCAGGGTACTCCAGCTTCTGCACAGTGTCATTGGCAGGGTGTTGAGGTCTGGCCACTCTGATCTTCAGGACTGGGGCCTGGAGCTGGTTCCCAAGAACTTCCTTTGAGACCCCAGCTTATATAGTGACACTTGAGTCCTGCTTAGCTGCACCTTAACCAACCATTTCACTAAATGATTCCTAACCAATCCTGTAAGCAATCCTGACATATTGTCAAACAATCCTTTAGCCAATCATTCTCACCACCTTCATTGATTTACACCTAGCAAAATTAGTTATGTAACAGACACACTCACAAACCAGACAGAGACCAGACAGAAAAACCATAGAGAAATGGGGACCATAAAGACAAAACGATAATAAAGTAGGGATTTCACAGCAACAGCTGTTGAGAAGTGATTTCTTGCCGGACGGATGCCATGAAACAAAGTTTTCTTTAACCATCTTAAGCTCCGTTTCTGTATCTGGTGATGGTGGGTGCTACTCGGACAGGAGCCTTCTTAACAGCCCGATGTTACCTTCTTTTAATGTAATTTAGGTGGAATGTGGGGATGTGACTTTCTGCTTCTTGGCTGATGGCTGCCACTCTCCGGATATGGCTGCAGACAAAGGCCTCAGACCTTACAATATGGC
>NC_133770.1:848523-872947 GCF_003597395.2 Chelonoidis abingdonii
TGCTAGGAGACAGAGTGCCCGGCATTTAGGTGCACTGGCCCCTTCCTCTGTAGCAATCACACACCCTTATCCCACCACCTAGATACTTAAGAACTGCCTAGGGGACACTGAGGCACCAACACAGTGTTCAGAGCAAACATTAAGAACAGTCCCAGTTCGTCACACTTACAATGTGGGGCAATCTTCCCCAGCAGTAGGTTTTATGTAGCCCTTACTAGTCAGCGATCGGCTTAAGCCTTGGAGATGAGGTTTAATATCCCTGCAGAATTTGTGTTACAATAATTATTATGGGTGTTCTTGGTAGCCACATAAGCTTCCAATCCGTCTTTGAATCTCGTTAAATTCTTGGCTTCAGTGACTTACTGTGTCAGTGACTTGCACCCTTTAATCACAGGCCATGTAAAAGGTGTTTTTCAGTTTGGAATTTCCCACTGTTAATCTCATGGAATGTCCCCTTGTCCTTGCGTTCTAAGTCAGGGAGCACAAATGCACCCATCTGCTTTCTCTAGACCAGTCGTCATTTGCCTAGACTTTTATCACATCCCCTCTTGCTCGTCTGCTCTCTAAGGAAACCATCCCAGTTATTTCAGTCTCTCTTCATAGAGTTTTTCTAGGCTGGTGGTTCTCAATTGTCATTGCACCGCGACCCCCTTCTTTCAACAGAATTACTCTGTGACCCCAGGAGAGGGGGCCAGAGCCCAAATCCCGCCATCCTGGGTGAGGGTGGAGCTCAGGCTGTAGTTTCAGCCCCAGGTCCCAGCAAGTCTAATGCTGGCCCTGGGGTCACAAGACACTTCGGGTTCCCGAACCACAGTTTGAGAACTGCTGTTCTAGGCCTTGGATCATTCTCACCGCCCTTGTGTGAACATCCTAGCTCTGCCATATCCATCTGGGACAGAGCGCCCGTGCTGCACACGAAATCCGGATGAGGCTGCGCTATTGGCTTATAAAAAGGTGTTTGAATATTCTCAGTTATTCACCACCCTAGTCCTTAAGCATCCCAGCATCAGCGCAGCTTTTTTGACCACAGCTGTGCACTGAGCAGAGATCTCCACTGAGCTATCGGCAGTGACACCCAGAGGGGTGGGAGGAGGGATAGCTCAGTGGTTTGAGCAGTGGCCTGCTAAACCTAGGGTTGTGAGTTCAATCCTTGAGGGGGCCACTTAGGGAACTGGGGCACAAATTGGTCCTGCTAGTGAAGGCAGGGGGCTGGACTCAATGACCTTTCAAGGTCCCTTCCAGTTCTAGGAGATGGGTGTATCTCCAATTATTTATTATTTATTTATTTTTATCCCTTTCCTGGGCTGACACAGTTAATGTCGAGCACTGTCAGGTGGACAAGCCATTCATATTTTCCACTCCAATGCGCATTACTTGCTATTTATCAACAGTGAACTTCACTGCCTGTCATGCAGCCTTTTCACCCAGCTGGGCTTGAGATCTGAGTTCCTCACCGCTCTCTCTGGGCCTGACTCACCTAAATAACTTATCAGCTGCAAATACTGCTCCTTCCCTGCTTACCCTCCTTTCCAGACCACTGATAAATTCATTAAACACAGGACCTAGCCTGGAGCCTTCAGGCCCCACTGTTAGCCTTGTGTCCTTTAGTCCTGCTCTCGCTTTCTGTGCCCAGTCAGCCTCGATCCAGGACAGCACTGTCCCTCTCACCCCAGGATGACTTCGCTTCTTTAGCCACTTCTTGTGGGGGACCTTGGAAAAGGCCTTTTGAAAGTCTAAATTATGTCAGTTGGCTCAATAGATGAGTGAGACGTTATTTTCCTTGGCAAAAATGACGCTGGTTAGACCCTGCGAAACCCAGTTCTTCCAGGTCTTTTAACAGACTGTTGTTAATGATCATTTCAACCAGTTTGCCAGGTACAGCTGTAAGGCTGACTGGTCTAATTCCTCAGATCACCCCAAGGTCTTTTTAGATCTGGGTACAGCATTGGCCCCTCTGGGCGTCTGGGACAGCAGCTGGTTTTCGTAAAGCAGCTCAGCCTCTTCTTACTGACGCTCCTTCAGGGCTCTTGGATGTGCTGTTGGATTTCTGTTGGGCTCAAGTAGCCTCTTGCCGCTGCCTGCTAGCCTCGTTCATTGGCCTTACAGCTCGTATATGTTCTGAGTGTCTCCTCCTGTTTGTTTCACTGGGATCCATGCCACCTGCAGGGATTTCACTTTCTTTACTTCCGACCTGAGAGCCTATTTGACCATCTGCCTCATATTTCAATCTCTTTCTGAAATGTTGTCACTGTCACTTCTTGGGGCCCTACCTTCTCTGGGACGTTGAACTTAATTCAATTGTGGTCACTGTTAGTGGCTCAGCTACTGTCACTTCTTCAGTTACCTTAGTTAAAATATTCATTTAAATTAAAAGATGAGTTGGGAATGATTAGCCTGGTTAGTGCCGCATCTCCTGGGTTTTGAAGAAGACAGGAAATTCCTCCCTGTACAAGGCAGAGAAGGCAGTGTGAGGTTGTGGAATAGGTGTGACTGTTGCACGGTCCAATCTTGTGCCCAGCAAAGTCAGCAAGACTTTCCACTGACTTCACTAAGCATCAGAATAGATCAGTGGTTCCCAAACTGGGGTTCCTTGAAATGTTACAGGGGGTTCTCGGGAAAAAATTCCCTAATGGTGGACAGAGCTGTCCATAGGGACCCCGGGCAGCATGAGGCCAGCAGCCCGGAGCCCCTGGACTTCCAAGAGCTAAGCAAATCAAAGCAAGCGTATCTGTCACACTGAGGAGATTTAAACTTCAAGACCCCTTATAAGAAATGGAAATGGAGGTGGATATTTTTTGCTGTTTTTAAAATTAAATAAGCAGCTAGTATTTTATTTAAAATTATTATGAAGAACAAGTTTAGGCTTTATTGTAACATGCGTTGTTTGCCTGGACTGCCCAAGACCTGAATGCTGGTGTAGAAGGAACTCTTTGAGTTGACTCCTTAAATACCTTCCTGCTGTTTCACATCTGATACTCCTTGAAGAAACATAGGAGCCTTGTCTTATAACAGATTTATTCAAACTGATATAAGCTATGAAAGTGGGATCTTGGAAGAGTGTTGCCGTTTTCATAATATAATAAAAACACTGTACTGATAAATAATAATTAATAATAAATAGTGTGTAATAAGCATGTCACAAAAACAAATTTTGTATTTCCAAGATCATTGCTTTAATAATTTGTACTCGGGTGAAGGAGAAAATCCCTGGAAATATTCATTTTTAGGCGGGAGTTCACGAGACTTGACATTTTAGTGAAAGGAGTTCACAGGTTGTTAAAGTTTGGGATCCACTGGATTAGACCCAGAATGATCACAGGGAAATCAGCCTCTTAGGTTTCAGCATCATCACTCCCCTCCCTCGCCCCGAGAGGAATGGGCTGCCACCCCTCTTCAAGCTGGCCGGGCACTGAGGCCAGTCTCATGGCATTGGTCGTGCTCAGGTTGCATTTCAACATTTTCTTTGCAACCATGAGAACTAAACATTTTTTTGTTTGTTTGTTTTGTTTTGTTTTGTTTAGCTGATATTTTAGAGCATGATTCTCAGGATCAGCTGGAATCCATAGGGACCTGACTGATTTGAATCAGGTTCCCTTTCCGAGAGCCGGACCAGGATGCTGGAGGGAAGACCTGCTGCGTGTGCCTGTGGCTCTGGGTGGTTGGGAGTTGCAGGCACAGCAGTCTGGGCCTGTAAAAGCCCACTCATGGAGATCAGGAGTCTGCCCTGGTGCAGAGTGGATCCGTTTCTGCCGGATCCCAGCTTTAACTGAAACATCATGGCATTTCTAGCTCTTCCCCTCGGGAAGGACCCTCCGAATCTGACCATGGTGCTCTGCACCCCTGCCTGAGTCTGCCCACAGGCAGCTCCAGCACTGCTGGGGCCATCTAGCGCTTCCGAAGAAGCCTCAGGAGTAATTGACAAGACTCAGCCCATGCTGTGGGCAGCAGCAAAACTGACCTGACCTGGGCTGGTTTCCTAGTGCTGCTGATGGGGAAGCTCTGAGTGGGGTCAGAGGCAGAACCCAGCTCCTGCAGCGAGTGGGTATGCCAGAGGGCAAGGTTTCCTAAATCCCTGCTCTGTCTCCAGGCCTCCCTGGTGAGTCAGCCTTGGTGCAGGTGCTGGAGGATGAGTCCCGGAGCCGTCTGGGGCGCTTCAACCAGAAGGACGTCTCCATGGTGTTCAGCAGTGTGATGCGGCTTCACCCATCCAGCCCCCACCCCCTGGTGGAGTCCTGCCTCAGCAGCCTGGAGCGGCACCTGGAGAAAGAGCGCCACCCACAGACCCTCTTCCTCCTCCTCTCCTACTATCGGCTCCGGGCCCAGGCGCTGCAGGGCCACCCAGCCTCTGACCAGCAGCTGCTCAACAACCGCAAGATCCTGCGTCTGGTCAGGCACACGCTGGGGCAAGTGAGCGCCGTCCGTGAGCACGAGCTAGCCCTGCTGGATGAGATGTTGGCTCTGTGCGCTCAGGAGGCCAGCAATAAGGCCCTGGAGGCCATCTTCAGCTCGCAGCTCTTCTATGAGAACCGCCAGGAGCGCTTCATCCGCAGCATGGCAGGTGAGGGCTGGGGGCTACTTACCTCCCCCGGCTTGCCTCAAACCTTTCCCAGTATGGGCTGGTCTGGGCTCTGGGGCACCCTCTCCACACCCTCTGTTCCTGCCCTTTCTTGCCCCTTAAAGGACATCCTGGCAGCCTGAGCTCAGCTGTGCTAGGCCTTCCCCGGTGTGCTGGGAAAATGCTTGACGTTAGAGCAGCCACCGCTACAATTGGGGTTTCCCAGCCATTCCCCTTCTGGGTAGAGGTGTCCCAGGCTGGTGGCTGGATGGTGAATTCTGGAGGCTGGAGCACAGGAACCTCAGCCCTTTGGGGAGAGGAGGAAAGGAACATCTGTACATGCAGATATGCTCTTCTGGAAAGCTCTGGGGCCCCTGCAGTTTGCATGGGAGCTGCCCTGGGCTCAGCAGAGGAGGCCTTGTACCAACTTGCTGATTCACCCCTGTGGTGGTGGTTTAAACATCACAGACTGTGCCTGCCCCCTAAGCCATGCATCCCTGCTCTTCCAGGAGCACCCTGTGATGATCTCCCAATATCTAGCACGGGGAGTGGCACTGTGCAAGCTGCACACACAGGAGCCTGCCTGTCAGTGGCTGCTCTGGGAGGGTCGAGGGTGCCCGTCCTGCTCTTGACCCCTTGTGCACCTCAGCCAGGGCGTGTGGACCAATCCTGCAGGGAGCATGGGAGCAGTGTCCTTGTTTCAGTCGGAGCCCCAGGGAGTCGTGTGCAGAGACCTGGCGTGGAAGGGCCTTGCTGTTATCCTCCAGGACATGGGGCCCCAGGCAGGCAGTGTCTGGGGTTTCTGGCTGATGCAGCCCTGCTCTGTGGTGTTCCCTGCAGAGTGGCTCCCAAGGAAGGCCGAGAACCTCACCCCCTACACCATGGCGCTGATTGCCAAGTATGTGGCCCGGCACAGGCTGCGTGAGCCACGCCTGCTCGACACCATCGCCATCTTCCTGCTGAAGCGTGGGGAGCAGCTGGAGAGCAAGGTGAGCGCCCTGCCCTGCCCCCGGGAGGCAGGCTGAGGCCCAGCTCTGTGGAGCTCTCCCGTTACCAAGGGGGATAACGGAGTCCCCCATGTGAGTGGGGATCTCAGTGCAGTTACCAGGGAAGGGCCCCTTCAGGGCAAGACCGACCAGTCCTCCATGCCCCTGCCTGCCCCAGCCTCACTCCCTCTCTCTCTGGCTGCAGGTGATCCAGAAGCTGGTGTTTCCCTTCAGCCGCATGAATTACCGGCCATCTAACCACAGCGAACTCTTCCCTAAGCTGGAGGCCATCCTGGAGCAGAAGGCAGCCAGCTCACCCCTGGCCACTGTCAACATCCTCATGTCCATGTTCCAGCTCAGGCACTTCCCCCAGGCTGTCCTGCACCAGGTTTTCTCCCCAGCCTTCATCACCAATGTCATGAGTATGTCAGTCCTCTGCCCAGGAAACCCTCACAGCTGGTTACAGCCCCCAGGGCTGGAGGTGGGAGGTGGGTCCCAAAGAGTTGGGTATGGCAGCCCTTTCCAGGAAAGTGGGAGGAATGTGGGGGGTGGATAGAGCCCCTGCAAGGATCTGGCCCCTGCCCCAGGAAAGGAGGATCCTGGCATGAGCAGGGGGACAGGAGCACTGCCTGTCTCTTTCCCGGTGCAGGCAGCCCCTATGCGCTGATCGTGCGCCGCTACCTCTCTCTGCTGGATGCAGCATTGGAGCTGGAGTTCCACGATTACAGTGGCCCGCGCCTTGACCCACGCTACCGGGTCCTCATGTTCGACCACGCCCTGACAGCTGACGAGGCCAACAGGAAATACAGGTTGGAGGGCTGGTGCGGGGACAGGGTTTGAGGGCAGCAGGCCATGCGGGTCGGACGAGCAGTGCTCAGCCCAGGGTGATGGGAGGGGGGTGGGTGTCGGAGGGCCCGGCTCCCAGGCCGTACAGGTCAGAGGGGCAGTGTCCAGCCACGGGGGCGGTGTTGGAGGGCCCAGCACCCAGGCCATACGGGTCAGAGGAGCTGTGTCCAGCCCAGGAGGGGGCAGGGGGTGTTTGTCGGAGGGCCCAGCACCCAGGCTGTACGGGTTGAAGGGTCTGTGTCCAGCCGGGGGGGGCGGGGGGGCTGTTGTAGGGCCTAACACCCAGGCCATACGGGTCGAAGGGGCGGTGTCCAGCCTGGGGGAAGGGGGTGTCGGAGGGCCCAGCACACAGGCCGTATGGGTCGGAGGGGCAGTGTCCAGCCTGGGGGAAGGGGGATGTCAGAGGACCCAGCACATAGGCCTTACAGGTCGGAGGGGCGGTACCCAGCCCAGGGTGATGGGGGAGGCGGTTCTCAGTTCTGTGCCATTCTCCCCCCCTACCCCAGTCCCCCACTGGCTCTGCACCTCCTGCTCTGGGAGGAGAAGCTTCCTACTATGAAGCAGCAGGGGAGAAGCCCGGCCCGGGGGTGCGAGGCAGGAGAGGCTTGTGCTGTGCCCATAGCTAGGGCTGGCACCCTGTCTGCAGTGGGCACGTTCTGAGCTCCGAGACGCTCTACGGTGCAGTGCTGCAGCTACACCACTGTCGAGCTGCTGTGTAGACAGGGCAATGGGAGGGGTTTGCCCATTGCTCTGGCCCCTCCCCAAGAGACGGGAGCTAGGGCTGGATGAGTTCAGCCTCCCTGTAGAGTGTAGACAGTGCTAGAGGGTGGTCTAACTATGTTGCATGGGGCGGGGGTGGATTTCTGAGCAGCGGGGCTGGGTCAGTCTGGTGTGGACCAGCCCTGGGTTAGTGGGGCAGCTGCAGCGGCAGGGTCCGTAGCGCCCTGTGTCCTCGGGAGGGCCGGGTTTGATGAGCGTGAGCGTTGCAGCCCAGCAGAGGAGGTGGGAGGTGGCTGGAGGTCCTGGCTGGGGTTTGCTGTGACCCCTCTTGTTCCTCCCTTCAGTTACAAGGGGCTGGTGGCTGAGGCCCTGAGGCAGCTGGTAGGAGAGGAGTGCTACCGGCAGGATGAGGTGCTGCCCCCCGGATACTGCACAGGTAACTGTCATGGAGTGTGGGGGAGACTAGGTCCGGCATCCACCGCTTCCTGCGATTCACCAGGACTCTCAGCCAGCCAGTAAAACAGAAGGTTTATTTCGACGACAGGAACACAGTCCAAGACAGGTCTTGCCGAGACAAACAACAGGACCCCCTTTAGTTAGGTCCAGCTGGGGGCCCCAGGGAGGCCACAGCCCTGTCGGGAAGCCCAAGCTCTGTCGGGGCCCCTCTCCATTTCCCAGCCAGCTCCAAACTGAAACTTCCTCCAGCCTCTCACTCAGCCTCCTCCCAGCTCCTCCCCCAGCCTTTGTGTCCTTTGTCCATTTTTCCCCCAGGCAGAGGTGTCACCTGGCCTTCAACCCCCCTCCTGGGTTCTCAGGTGACATGCTCAGGTATCCTTCCTTCCCCAGCGCAGGCCCGGGCTGTCCCAGCAAAACTCCCCTGCCACCTTCTCAGTTCAACACTCCCCACACAGCATTCACAGAACGTAGCCAGAACATTCCCACTTCGTCACAGTAACGTTCCTGGGGGTGTCCCTAGGGAGCCGGGGATGCAGGCAGATCTTTGACTGTAGGCTCCAGGCACCCCTGAGGAAACACGTCCTGCGGGAGAGGAGATGGCATACCGGCCCCCGGGGGAGCAGGGAATGCGCCCTCCTTGTGGGGCCTGGGGAGACCCCTCCCCGGTTGAGCCAAGCCTCTCGGAATGAGCGTGAGAAGCCGAAGGGAATTTGGGGACTTTACTGGGGCTGGAAAGATGGAAGGAGCAAAATCTGCCTGAGCTCAGCTAGCCTCACTGCAGGTCACCCCAGGGCAGTGACAACCCTGCCAGACAGGCCTAGCCTTGCACCCTGCGTGGCAGGATGGGGGGGGAGAGATGGGATCCTCAGAGTGGTGACCCCTCCCTCCCTGCCAGACAGGCCTAGCCCTGCACCCTGTGTGGGTGTGGGGGACTCCTCAGGGTGGTGACCCCTCCTCCCCTGCCAGACAGGCCTAGCCCTGCACCCGTGTGTGTGTGTGTGGAGGGGGGCTCCTCAGGGTGGTGACCCCTCCTCCCCTGCCAGACAGGCCTAGCCCTGCACCCGTGTGTGTGTGTGTGGAGGGGGGCTCCTCAGGGTGGTGACCCCTCCTCCCCTGCCAGACAGGCCTAGCCCTGCACCCGTGTGTGTGTGTGTGTGTGTGTGTGGAGGGGGACTCCTCAGAGTGGTGACCCCTCCTCCCCCTCCAGACAGGCCTAACCCTGCACCCGTGTGTGTGTGGAGGGGGGCTCCTCAGGGTGGTGACCCCTCCTCCCCCACCAGACAGGCCTAGCCCTACACCCGTGTGTGTGTGTGTGTGTGTGTGTGTGTGTGTGTGGAGGGGGACTGCTCAGGGTGGTGACCCCCTCCTCGCCCGCCAGACAGGCCTAGCCCTGCGCCCGTGTGTGTGTGTGTGTGTGTGGAGGGGGGCTCCTCAGCGTGGTGAGCCCTCCTCCCCCTCCGGACAGCCTAGTCTTGCACCTGTGTGTGTGTGTGGTGGAGGGAGAGAGGGGGTCCTCAGGGTGGTGACCCCTCCTTCTCCGCCAGACAGGCCTAGCCCTGCACCCGTGTGTGTGTGTGTGTGGAGGGGGGCTCTTCAGAGTGGTGACCCCTCCTCCCCCACCAGACAAGCCTCACCCTGCACCCCTGTGTGTGCGTGGGGGGCCTCCTCCGAGTGGTGACCCCTCCTCCCCCACCAGACGGGTCTCGTCCTGCACCCCTGTGTTTGAGGGCTCCCCAGGGCAGTGACACCCCCCGCTGGACAGGCCTAGCCCTGCACCCATATTACAAGGGGGGAGTGGATTTTCCAGGACACTGATGTGGCTCAGCCTCATGCCACCTCCAGCCCAGTCGCTCTCTAAGCTGCGCAGTCATGAGTGGGCTCAGTGGCTGGATCCCATGTGGCCCAGCTGGCCCAGGAGCACTGTTCCTAGCTCTGGGCTCTGAGGCACACTCCCACGTGCAGACCTCAGATCCATCACCCTTCCTTGAGGAGCGGGGCCTGGCAACCCTAGACCTCCCACACCCAGCCCCAATCCCCATTGCTTGAATGTGTTCCCTCTGAGTTTTACCTCTGGGAGTGCAGGGCTGGGAGCTGGTGCTCAGGGACACTGTGGCAGGACAGCAGGGCCGCAGGCTTAGCAAAGGCCATTCTGGACCACTGGAGAGGTATGGCTCTTGGCTGCCTTCACGATGTTGTACTACCCCTAGTGAGTCCTGGCTTCCGTCAGTGTCCACAGGCCAGGCAGCCCTTCCTGCCTCCTCTCCTTAGCCTGGGCTTCTTGTATATGGTGGCCTGCCCCCTTCAGAGACCAGCCCCTGAAATACGCACCAAGTCTGCCCTATGGACTCCTGCCCGCACAGCCAGGGATGCGGTGACTGACTGAGCTGGGCCAGCAGAAGGCCCTGGTGTAGACATAGTGATCCCGACAGGGCAGTGCTGTTACCAGGCCCGCGGGGCAGCATTCCCCGGAGCACTGTGCTGGTACAGTGAAGTATGCCATGTAGTTAGCTGGCCAAGCACCCCCAGCAGGTCTGGCCTTAGTGTCATGGGGGGGTTCATTAGCATCTCTTTGACATTTCTCCCCCTGCGACTGTCCCAGTGCAAACGCAGCTCTGCTGGGGAAAGTCACCTTGCTTCACTCGGGGCCTGGTGCTAGCTGTAGGGAAATGCCCTCTTGCCATTGGAAGCTGTGTCCCCATGAGGAGGGGTCGCTGGTACAGCTCCACAGGTGCCTTGGGCTCTGACCCCCTGAGCCCAGACTGAGGATGTCCAGCCTCTGCTCCCATTCAGGCTTCTGGTCACGGGCGTCACAGTCTGGGGAAGAAGCTGAGCCAGGACTCTGATGCAGCATGACCCGTGACCCCTGCCCCCCCAGGGCAAGCCCCCTCGAAGTGCTCAGCCCCCTGTCCACCATGAGCTCCCTGCAGCGAATCCCCCTGGATGTGATAGCTGGGGAGCCTCACACCTCCAAAGGGCCCTGCCCCACGCTCTGCAGCTGACAGTGACCCCCAACCAGCATGTGACACAAATGGGTTATTAGTTGTCAGGAGCCCAGTGTAGATCAGAGCTTGTTAGCACAGGAAACCGGAAGTTACAGGCAAGTCCATCTTGGGGGGTGGGGTGGAATCCAGAGCCCTGGGTGCGCTCCAGCTGGGTTGCATTCCCGCTTCCCCCCCCCCCCCCCCAAAAAAACCCAGGACACTGACCCCTTCCAGCTGCCTGGCCTCCATCAGGCCCCTTGCCCCTCCTCCATCCTTTGTCTCTTTCCCAGGCTAGTAGGTCACATGGTCTCTGTTCTCCAGCACTTCTGAGTTCATTCTTGCAGAGCAGGGGGCTTGGCCTTCAGGTGCCAGGCCAGAGTGTTGGCTGTTCTCTGCAGCCAGTCGCAGTCACACCTGCCCTCTAGGGGTCTCTGCAACAATCACACCCTTATTCCACCACCTAGACTCTTGAGTAACACATAGGGGAAACTGAGGCACGCTACAGTATTCAGAGAACATGAGAACGGCCATACTGGGTCAGACCAAAGGTCCATCTAGCCCAGTATCTGTCTACCGACAGCGGCCAACACCAGGTACCCCAGAGGGAGTGAAGCTAACAGGTAATGATCAAGTGATCTCTCTCCTGCCGTCCATCACCACCCTCTGACAAACAGAGGCTAGGGACACCATTCCTTACCCATCCTGGCCAATAGCCATTAATGGACTTAACCTCCGTGAATTTATCCAGTTCTCTTTTAAACCCTGGTATAGTCCCAGCCTTCACAACCTCCCCAGGTGAGGAGTTCCATAAGTTAACTGTGCGCTGTGTGAAGAAGAACTTCCTTGTATTTGTTTTAAACCTGCTGCCTATTAATTTCATTTGGTGACCCCTAGTTCTTGTATTATGGGAATAAGTAAATAACTTGGTTTGAGCATTGGCCTGCTAAACCCAGGGTTGTGACTTCAATCCTTGAGGGGACCACTTAGGGATCTGGGGCAAAATCAGTACTTGGTCCTACAAGTGAAGGAAGGAGGCTGGACTCAATGACCCTTCAGGGTCCCTTCCAGTTCTAGGAGACAGGTATATCTCCTTAAAATTATAAAATAAATAAATTAATATACCTCTATCAGATCCACCTTAGTCTCCTCTTTTCCAAGCTGAAAAGTCCTAGCGCCTTTAATCTCACCTCATGTGAGACCTGTTCCAAACCCCTAATCATTTTAGTTGCCCTTCTCTGCACCTTTTCTAGTGCCAGTATATCTTTTTTGAGATGAGGAGACCACATCTGTACACAGTACTCGAGATGTGGGTGTCCCATGGATTTATATAAGGGCAATAAGATATTCTCTATTCCCTTTTTAATGATTCCTAACATCCTGTTTGCTTTTTGACTGGCACTGCACATTGCGTGGACGTCTTCAGAGAACCGTCCACAATGACTCCAAGATCTTTTTCGTGATTAGTTGTCGCTGAATTAACCCCCATCATATTGTATGTATAGTTGGGGTTATTTTTTCCAGTGTGCATTACTTTACATTTATCCACATTAAATTTCATTTTGCCATTTTGTTGCCCAATCACTTAGTTTTGTGAGATCTTTCTGAAGTTCTTCACAGTCTGCTTTGGTCTTAACTATCTTGAGTAGTTTAGTATCATCTGCAAACTTTGCCACCTCACTTTTTACCCCTTTCTCCAGATCATTTATGAAATAGGATTGGTCCTAGGACTGACCTGGGGAACACCACTGTTACCCCTCTCCACTTCTGAAAATTTACATTTATTCCTATCCTTTGTTCCCTGTCTTTTAACCAGTTTTCCAGTCCATGAAAGGATTCTTCGCTCTCATCCCAACTTAATTTGCGTAAGAGCCTTTGGTGAGGGACCTTGTCAAAGGCTTTCTGGAAATCTAAGTACACTGTGTCCACTGGATCCCCCTTGTCCACATGTTTCTTGACCCCTTCAAAGAACTCTAATAGATTAATAAGACACGATTTCCCTTTACAGAAACCATGTTGACTTTTGCCCAACAATTTGTTTTTCTATGTGTCCAACAATTTTATTCTTAACTATTGTTTCGACTAATTTGCTTGGTACCGATGTTAGACTTACCAGTCTGCAATTGCTGGGATCACCCCTAGAGCCCTTTTTAAATATTGGCATTACATTAGCTAACTTCCAGTCACTGGATACAGAAACCGATTTAAAGGACAGGTTACAAACCATAGTTAGTAGTTTCGCAATTTCACATTTGAGTTCCTTCAGAACTCTTGGGTGAATGCCATCTGGTCCCGGTGACTTGTTAATGTTAAGTTCTCAATTAATTCCCAAACCTCCTCTAGTGACACCTCAATCTGTGACAATTACTCAGATCTGTCACTTACAAAAACCGGCTCAGGTTTGGGAATCTCCCTAACATCCTCAGCCGGGAAGACTGAAGCAAAGAATTCATTTAGTTTCTCTGCAATTACTTTATCGTCTTTAAGTGCTCCTTTTGTATCTCGATCATCCAGGGGCCCCACTGCTTGTTTAGCAGGCTTCCTGCTTCTGATGTACTTAAACATTATGTTATTGCCTTTTGAGTTTTTGGCTACCTGTTCTTCAAACTCGTTTTTGGCTTTTCATTTTTACACTTAATTTGGCAGTGTTTATGCTCCTTTCTATTTACCTCAGTAGCATTTGATTTCTATTTTTTAAAAGATGCCTTTTTATCTCCCATTGCTTCTTTTACGTGGTTGTTAAACCACGGTGGCTCTTTTTCAGTTCTTTTACTGTGTTTTTAATTTGGAGTACACATTTAAGTTGGGCCTCTATTATGGTGTCTTTGAAAAGTGTCCATGCAGCTTGCAAGGATTTTACTCTAGTCACTGTACCTTCTTTTTGCATAGTTCCCCTTTCTGAAGTTAAATGGCACAGTATTTGGCTGTTGAGGTGTTCTTCCCACCCCAGGAATGTTAAGTTATTGTATTATGGTCACTATTGCCAAGCGGTCCTGTTATAGTTACCTCTTGGATCAGATCCTGTGCTCCACTCAGGACTAAATCAAGAATTACCTCTCCCCTTCTGGGTTCCCGTACCAGCTGCTCCAAGAAGCAGTCATTTAAAGTATCGAG
The DNA here is from genome assembly GCF_003597395.2 of Chelonoidis abingdonii. Lineage (NCBI taxonomy): Eukaryota > Metazoa > Chordata > Testudines > Testudinidae > Chelonoidis > Chelonoidis abingdonii. The sequence continues at coordinate 862,179 of NC_133770.1, forward strand.
AAATTTTCTCTCTGCATTTCGTCCTGAGGTGACATGTATCCAGTCAGTATGAGGATAACTGAAATCCCCCACTATTATTGAGTTCTTTATTTTGATAGCCTCTATAATTTCCCTTAGCATTTCATTGTTACTATCACTGTCCTGGTCAGGTGGTTGATAATAGATCCCTACTGTTATATTCTTGTTAGAGCATGGAATTACTATGCATAGAGATTCTATGGAACATGTGGCTTCACTTAGGATTTTTACTTCATTTAATTCTACATTTTCTTTCACATATAGTGCCACCCCCCACCCCCGCACAGAGAAAACATTAAGATCATTCCCACTTTGTCATAGTCCCCCTCGGCCCTGAGCTCCCTGCCCACATCCAGGCTCCTGTGTGGAGTTGATTGTTCTGGTGGGTGCCCGGGTGAGAGAGACAATCAGTGGCAAAGGCTCTAGGTTGCTCTGTGTCCACTTTTGGGGCACAGTCACTCTGCTAGAGGTCAGTCCTTCACTCCAAAATGACACCCTGGGCCACGAGGAGCTGCAGCAGGGTGTGGGGCATGCTCTAGCATGGAGGTTCCATAAAATGGAGTTCCCAGTGTGACAGACGTATCCCTGCTCTGGCATGCCTGGCAGCTGGTGCCCCAGGTGCGTCTGAGGGCTCCCACCAGCCCCTGGGTGCACCTGTTTGCCAGCTCTGTCTCTAAGGCCCTACGGTATGTAGTGATGCCTTGAGCCCCACTCCATGGGTCCTGCATCAGCAGTTCCTGCATCAGATCCGTGCTCTGTCTCTGCAGATTTCCTGTTGTGGATTAACCGCTCGGGCGTGGTCCTGCCTCTTGCCCATGTCCCTGCAGCCTACAAGGTTACCTGTGCCCGCCCTGGGGTGCCCCCTGCTCCCAGCTGTCTGCGTTCCAGCGTCCTGGCCCTCACCGCTGACTTGCAGGACTTCGCACCATTCACTCCGGAGGCACCCAGCAGCCCCAAGGGCCCCCGGGAAAGCAACCTCACTGGGCATTTCCTGCCCACGCTCTGCCCTGCCCCAGGGGGCCCTTGCTTCCAGCCCCCATCGGACTACTACTGCAGCCTGAGCAAAGAGCACTCGCTGGAGAGCCAAGGCAGCTCCACGCTCAGCAGCCCCTCGGAGTGCCTGGCCCCGCAGCCGGCCACCACTTCTGACTGCTCCCCCAGGGGCACCTCCACAGCCGTCCTCTTCCAGTTCCCTATCAGCAAGATCCTGGAGGAGGGGGAGGCAACAGCCGGTGGCCCGGGACCTGATCGCAGGGGACAGCAGGCCCAGGAGGAGCTGGACAAGGGGAAGGCGGCCCCAGCCGAGGAGCCCTGTGCTCTGCCCAGCTCCAAGAGAGGGCCAAGCAATGGGCTGCAGGGAGCTGAAGAGATTCAGAGGTACTGGGCAGGGCAAGATCTGGGATCCCCGGCTTCATTCCCCCAGCACTGTCTCAGTCCCCTCCATCAGCCCTGCCCCTCCTCATCCCCTGTAGGGCATTGGTACAGAGCAGGCTCAGGACTGGGCAAACCTCACCCCCAGCTGACCATAAGAACCAGGGTGTGCCTCCCCATCTGCACCACATCCTCTCCCCTCCTTCGGCCGCAGGGTACAGGTGCAGCGTGCCCATTAGTGGGTAACGTGCCCCAGGCCCAGCCAGGGTGTCTAGGGCCAGTGTGAGTCAGTGTATCCTCTGCCCCCCGGCCATGGGGCTCTGGGGTATAACGCTGCTGCCCCCGGTCCCCCTTCCCTGGCCGTGGAGTGTCTGGGGTATAACACTGCTGCCCCCAGCTCCCCTTCCCGTCCCCCAGCTGTGGGGTACTGGGCAGACGGTAATGCTCCCTCCCCCCGCTCTGTCCTCTGCAGGGTGGTCCTCTCAGTCAATGACAAGTGGCATTACTGCCAGAACTCGGACATCCTGGTGGGCTCGCGAGCCATGAGGGACAGGCACTTGCAGCTGCTGGGCTATTGCCTAGTTCAGGTAAGGGACCTGGGGCTGAGGAGTCTGGGCTGGCCCCGCGTGCCCCTCTCTCAGGTGCAGGAGCTGGAGGGGTGCCTTGCAGGCTGGAGGGGAGTTACTAGAGGGCAGTGTGTTGGGTGGGTCCATCCCGGAGGGAGCAGCAAGGGCTGTGAGGCGAAGGGGGCTCTGCCTGACAGCCTCGGAGGTGAGGCTCTGGGGATCCGCAGTCAGTCACCCATTGTCAGACCTGAGCTGTGAGCCTGAGCGGCTGAGCAGGGGGTGCTGCCGTCCCCTGCCCCATGACGAGACTCGGTGCCTGCCACAGGCCCGCAGAGCTCCTCCCCGCCCTCTCTTGCTGCTCTCCACTGCCAGTGGGGGTGAGTATAGCACGTCCGCTCCCAGCACACGCTGCCTGTGGGGAGGGCCAGGCGCCTCTGCCCAGAGCTGTCGCTGGGTGCCCAGCACAAATCAGAGCAAGTCAGTGGCTCTGGGCAGCGTCACTGATCTGGAGTGGTTGCTGTTGGCCGGCAGAAGTCAAGGTCTGAGGGGCACCCTAGGATGGCGATTGAAGAGGTGGGCAGGCAGATGGCTCTTCGAGGCTCCGTCCTTGGGGACTCCATTCTAGAGGCAGGAATCATGGGTCAGCAGCATCCAGCAGGGTCTGCTGTGTCTGTATACCCTGGTGCCCCCCGTCCCATCCCCTCAAACTGGGCTCCACTCCTGAGCTTGCCTATGGCAGCGACCCCTGGCTCGTCTGTGACACCTGCACCTTTTCACCCAATCTGCGTTACTGAGGCCGGCTAGTTCAGTCTGGGGATGCCCCTTGCTGGCTGCCTCCTCTTTTCTTCTGCTAGTTCCTGGCTGTCTCATGGCTTGGCCTGTGCCTGCTGGCCTTCAGCCACACCTAGGGCTTGTGAGGGACTCAGCCGGTGTTAGCGTGCTTTGGCCTCTCGCTCTGTGCTGGTCCCACTCCTCCAGACTCACTCCAGATCATGCACGCAGTGGCTTGCTGCTCCAGCTTTTTGCTGGTGGACATTCCACCCTGAGATACCGCTCCACCAACACCCAGTGAATAGAGATCCCCCTCCGCCAGTGCGAAGCAGCATCCTCAGTCCCAAGAGCGAACTCGGCTGGTCTGGCTGGCACATTGGCAGCACCACTGCCTGCTCCAGGCGAGGCAGATCGGTGCACCGTACCCGGGGTACTTGGCCTCGGCCTCTGCACCTTCCAACTCTTTCTCAGGCTCAAACGCCAGCTGTCTCTGCCTGATGGCCCTCTGCCTCATCTGGTGTCAGTGGCTCCCACTTAGCCCTTCCTAGCGTGAGGGGCCGGGGCTGGGGGGCATGGAGGGCTGTCATATATAGGAGGTCAGTGGCCCTTTTGGCCTTAAACTCAGTCTCTAGTCCCAGTACCGAGGGCTCTCTCTGGGTGCTGGCACCAGTGCAGGCACCAGGACTCGCCATGCTGGACCTGGTACCGACATGAGTCTCCAGCAGTGCCAGCAGATCTGTAACTACCGATAGCTCAAGCCTTGGTACCGATGTTACTGCGCCAGCTCCCTTTGGCACTAGGATTTTCTCTGCCGACCCGAGGGGGCAGCACCTCCTCTAGAGCAAATATACCCCAGTGCCCCTTCTCCAGAGTCCAGGCAGCCAACACCTTCTGCTAGGACTTCCCTAGGAGTCAGTCAAGGGGCACCTGGATGCTGCCCCACAGCACACCCAGACCTCAGACAGCTGGTTCTGCCCTGCTACATCACCTCAGGCCCTGCACCCACCCTGGCCTGTCCCTCTGGCCTGCTACCTCGGGACCTTCCGTCAAGCACCCCAGATCCTCTTCCTTGATCAGATAACCAGAACCTCAGAGCTGAAGAGGAATCTGAGGATGATTGAGAGGAGAACAGAGGGCGAAGGAAGAAAGTGACCCCCTCCCTCCCCCCACTGACTTCAGGTCCTTCCAGGAGTTGCTGGGAAGAGGAGCATGTGCCCTAGATATGGGCCTCTGAGCCATGCAAGAGAAAGCACATAACTTGTTTGATAACATCCCCTCACCCTGCCCCCAGGCAATACCAATAAACCTGGGAAGGGCCAGGCAGGATCCGACTTTGAGTACCTCTGCTCTCATCCAGCTCTGGGCGCTTTAACGTGGGGCTGCAGAGAGCCCCCTGATGGAGAAGGGTCTCCGAGATTGGATCCCTGCACACCAAAGCCTGGTTTTGGGCATCACTGTGGCTGCACAGCAAATATCAGGCCTCATTCACCAGATGTGCCAAGGGGTTGGGGTGACACAAAGTGTCTTCCTGATAACAAGCTCCTGTGTGTAGCGTGAGCCAAGGAATGCAGAGGTTAGAATATCTCTGCAAGTGACCCTGGCCCAGCTTGGGCATCCTGTCTCCCACCCTCAGGGGCTGCCAGAGAGGTCCAAAATGCTACTGAAGATCTTCCCCTCTGGCGACTGGACCATTAGCTCCCATCCGGATGGGTCATTGCACACCCCGAAGGACTCTAGGAATGCTGAGCTCCCTGGGTATGTGGTTTTCTCCTGGTAGCAGGTGTATATGTCGAGAGCGGGGTCAGTTTGGACAGAGAACCTCCTGCCAACAGAGGTAGCTGACTATATTGCTCAGAGAAAACGTCACTTCTCCTGCAGGGAGCTTCCATCTCTTCTACTACCCCCCTATATTGTCCCCAAGGAGGAGAACTGGCATTCGGGTCTGAGAGCCTCCTACCGATTCCACCACAACCTCCTTCACTCTACTCTGCTTTTATTGCACTTTCCCATTTTTCCCAGGCCGGGGCTGGGATTACATCACCACAGCTACCAGAGGCTGCTCCATGCGTCCCACCCCCATCCCTGTGACCCGCAGGAGCCGAAGAAGGCCCATCTCAGGAGTTCAAAGGGAGGGGCTTCTGTTCTCACCACTTATCCCAGAAGAAAAGCGGGAGGTGGCCTCTCCTGGACCTGAGGTGACTGAACTAGTCCATCAGCTCCAGTTCAGAAGGCAAAACAAGCCTCCCTCATGCCCTCTAGGTGCTCAGGGTTGGCATGTGGCTGTCAACCTTTCCCATGTGAGTTTTCACACAGTGATTTGTCCAGCCCAAAGGCTGCCCCTGCTTCACAGCACAACAGGAGTGTTACGATACAAGGCTCTAGCTGTTTGCAGTGTTCACAGAATGCCTGGCTGGACTGGCACACACCTCTGAGAGACACCCTACCCTGCCCTCAGCCTTTTGCTCCTTACCACTGAGAGTGAATTACAGGAAGTCGCCTCTCTCCTCCCAGGGGCTGTCTAGAGTGCCCATGGGCAGAGCCATGATTCCCTTGAGAGGTGTCAGGCCATCTCTGCTCTCCTCCCCAAGGGAAACTCTGCAACTGCAACAAGAACCTGGCTTGGGCTGTTGGGTTACATGGAATCGAGCATACCCATAACACCACTCGCCAGAGTTCACCTCCGCCCGCTCCGAGGCTGTCTGGAGCCTATTTCTCAGCCCACTAAACATCAGGGAATCCGAGAAAGGTAGGACTGGGAGGGACCTTGAGAGGTCACCTGGTCCAATCCCCTGCACTCAAGGCAGGTCTACATAATAACTAGACCATTCCTGACAGGGGTTTGTCCAACCTGCTCTTAAAAGCCTCCAATGACAGGGACTCCACAACCTCCGCAGGCAATTTATTCCAGTGCTTAACCACCCTGACAGGAGGTTTTTCCTAATGTCCAACCTAAACCTCCCTTGCTGCAATTTAAGCCCATTGCTTCCTGTAGCCTCAGAGGTTAACGAGAACAGTTTACATCCCTCCTCCTTGTGACAGTCTTTTATGTACTTGAAAACTGTTACCATGTCCCCTCTTAGTCTTCTCTTCTCCAGACCAAACAGACCCAGTTTTTTCAATCTTCCCCCGTAAGTCATGTTTTCTAGACCTTTCATCATTTTTGTTGTTGTTCTCTGGACTTTCTCCAATTTCCTGAAACGTCAGGCACAGAACTGGACACAATACTCCAGTTGAAGCCTAATCAGCACAGAGCAGAGCAGAAGAATCACTTCTCGTGTCTTGCTTACAACACTCCTGCTAATACAGCCCAGAAGGATGTTTACTTTTTTTGCAACAGTGTTACACTGTTGATTCATATTTAGCTTGTGATCCACTTTGACCCCCAGATCACTTTCCGCAGGACTCCTTACTAGGCAATCACTGCCCATTGTGTGTGTGCAACCGATTGTTCCTTCTTCAGGGGAGCACTTTGCATTTGTCCGTATTGAATTTCATCCTGTTTACCCCAGACCATTTCTCCAGTTTGTCCAGATCATTTTGAATTTTAATCCTAATCTTCCAAAGCATTTGCAGCCCCTCCCAGCTTGGTATCGTCTGCAAACTGTGCCATTATCTAAATCATTGATGAAGGCATTGAACAGAACCGGCCCCAGAACTGATCCCTGCAGGACCCCACTCTTTATGCCCTTCCACCTTGACTGTGAACCACTGATACCTACTCTCTGGGAACGGTTTTCCAGCCAGTTCTGCACCCATCTTATAGTAGCTCCATTTAGATTGTATTTCCCTAGTTTGTTTATGAGACAGTCACGTGAGAGAGTGTCAAAAGCTTTACTAAAGTCAAGATATACCACGACTACCACTCCCCCACCCAAGGCTTGTTACCCTGTCGCAGAAAGCTCTCAGGTTGGTTTGACATGATTTGTTCTTGACAAATCCATGCTGACTGTTACTTATCACCTTATTATCTTCTAGGTGTTTGCAAATTGATTACTTCATTATTTGCTCTATTATCTTTCCAGGTACAGAAGTTAAGCTGACTGGTCTGTAATTCCCTGGGTTGTCCTTATTTCTTTCTTTATAGGTGGGCACTAGATTTGCCCTTTTCCGGTCCTCTGGACTCTCCCATCTTCCTTTACTTTTTAAAGACAATCGCTAATGGCTCCGATATCTCCTCAGTCAGCTCCTCCAGTATTCTAAGATGCATTTCATCAGGCCCTGGTGACCTGAAGTGATCTAACCTATTTTAGCCTCAGATCCTACTTCATTTTCACTGGTGTTCACTGTTAGACATCTGATTGCTACTAATCTTTTTGCTGAAAAGAAACAGTCATTTAGCACCTCTACCATTGCTCACATTTTCTGTAGTTGTTCCCTGTCACGGAGTCCCTGGGCGATGCCTGGAACTGCTCCCCACAAAGCCAGGCAGGACTTTGGGGAGCCTCCTCTCCCTTGGAGCAGACTGTCTTCAGAGCAAGACGCTCACACGGCTTCACCTCCTGGGTCTGACCTTGGAGCATTCAGGATCCTCTGCCCCTCTGTTTGCTTCCCACAGCAAGGGTGCCCAGGCGGGGTCCTGGGGAAGCCACAGGGTTCTGCACCCCCATTTTGCAGTCAGACATGATTCTCAGCCAGCCAGTAACACAGAGGTTTATTCGATGACAGGAACAGGATCTAAAACAGAGTTTGTAGGTACAGCGAATGGGACCCCTCGGCTGGGTCCATTTTGGGGCCCAGCGAGCCAGACCCCCCAACGTCTGCACTTGCTTCCTGTCCCCAGCCAGCTCCAAACTGAAACTCCCTCCAGCCCTTCCCTTCTGGCCTTTGTCTCTTTCCCGGGCCAGGAGGTCACCTGATCTTTGTTCACCTTTAGCTATTCCCTTGCAGGGGGGGAAGGGCCCCGGCCATTTGTTGCCAGGAGACAGAGTGTCGGCCATTTATGCACACTGGAGACTTAAGAAATGCATAGGGGAAACTGAGGCACCCGCACAGTATTCAGAGGAAACATTAAGAACAGTCCCACTTCATCACATTCCCCCACTCACTGAGTAATGGGCCTACCCTGTCCTTGGTCTTCCTCTTGCTTCTAATGTATCTGTAGAATGTTTTCTCATTATCCCTTATGTCCCTAGCTAGTTTGATCTTGTTTTGTGCCTTGGCCTTTCTCATTTTGTCCCTACAGATTTGTGGTGTTTGTTTATATTCATCCTTTGTCATTTGACTGAGTTTCCACTTTTTGTAGGACTCCTGTTTGAGGTTCAGATCATTGAAGATCTCCTAGTTAAGCCAGGGTGGTCTCTTGCCAGACTTCCTGTCCGTCCTACACAGGGGGACAGTTTGCTCTTGTGCCCGTAACAATGTCTCTTTGCAAAACTGCCAACTGTCTTCAGTTGTTTTCCCCCCTAGACTTGCTTCACATGGGATCTGACCTACCAACTCCCTGAGTTTGCTAAACTCTGCCTCCTTGAAATCCATTCTCTTTATTGTGCTGTTCTCTCTCCTACCATTCCTTAGAATCATAAACTTGATCATTTCATGATCACTTTCATCCAAGCTGCCTTCCACCTTCAAATTCTCAACCAGTTCCTCTCTATTTGTTAAAATCAAATCTAGAACAGCCTCCCCCCAGTAGCTTTCTCCACCTTCTGAAATACAAAATTGTCTCCCAATATATTCCAAGAACTTGTTGAATAATCTGTGCCCTGCTGTGTTGTTTTCCCAACAGATGTCTGAGTAGTTGAAATCCCCCATCACCACCAAGTCCTATGCTTTAGATTATTTTGTTAGTTGTTTAAAAAAAGCCTCATCCACCTTTTCTTCCTAGTTAGGTGGCGTCAGGGTCGCCCACTCCGAACTCTAGGGTACAGATGTGGGGACCTGCATGAAAGACCCCCTAAGCTTATATCTCCAGTTTAGGTTAAAAACTTCCCGACGGCACAAATTCTTCCTTGTCCTTGGATGAGTACTGCTCGTACCAAGTGATTTATACAAACATTTAGGGAGGGCCATGTGGAGCCCTACCTCTCCCAAAATATCCCTCCAAGCCCTACACCCCCTTTCCTGGAGAGGCTTGAGAATAATATACCAACCAATTGTTTACAAAGTGAGTGCAGATCAAACCCCTGGGTCTTTAGGACACTGAAAAACAATCAGGTTCTTACAAGAAATTTATTCTAAAAAAGGTAAAAGAATAATCTCTGTAAAATCAGGATGGAAGATAACTTTACAGGGTAACAAAAAGATTCAAAACACAGAGGATTTCCCCTCCAGGCAAAACTTTTAAGTACATAAACAGGGATAAACCTCCCTCTTAGCACAGGGAAAATTCACGAGCTAAAACAAAAGATAATCTAACACATTTCCTTCCTGTTACTTACAATTTGTAATCTTAGAGGCCTTTAGTTCAAGTATGGCTTGGGAAGATGTATTTTCCCTGCCCTGGTTCCTCGCTGACCTGGAGAGAACACAAAGCACAAAACAAAAACCTTCCCTCACAGATTTGAAAGTATCTTCTCCCCTCATTGGTCCTTTTGGTCAGGTGCCAACCAGGTTATCTGAGCTTCTTAACCCTTTACAGGTAAAGGAGGGATTTTATGCTACCCTTAGCCGTATGTTTATGACAGGTGGTCTGTAGTGGACCCCTACCATGACCCCCTTACCCAGAGACTTTCAACAAGTCTGTCTCCTATTTCCATCTCAACCTTTGTCCAAGTGTGTACATTTTTTATATGGAGGGCAGCACCTCCTCCTTTTCCCTGCCTGTCTTTCCTGAGCAAGCTGTACTTTTCTATACCAATATTGGTGTTTTCCCAAGTCTCTGTGATGCCAATTGTGATACATAGTTCTGTTTATTTACTAGCATTTTGAGTTCTTCCTGCTTATTTCCACTACTTCTCACACTATTATATGGGCATCTAAGATAGTGATTTGATTTCCCTGCTGTGTTCCCTCTTGTCTCTCCTTTGTCCCCCCTATAACAGCCCATGCTCCTCCCAGATTGACCCATCTCCCAGGTCTCCATGTTTTTAATGTACCTGTGGGCTTTTGTCTCCTGCCCCCGTCCAACCTGGGTTAAAGCCTAACTAGGCTAACCAGACTGTACCCAAAGATACCCTTCCTCGATAGGTGGTCCCCATCTCTGCTCAGCAGTCTCCTTCACATATGGCCATGTGCCTCAGGCATAACCCTTAGCTTGGCGAGCACAGTCCTGCTCATCCCAGTCTGCAAGTGAGAAGCTAGGACATGGTTCTCTCTGCACAGGGTAGCTCCCAGGGCCCATCCCCTCCCAGGAACAAGCCACACTCTGCTGGCTGACCTCGCAGCCAGGACTGAGCTCCCATGGGGCGGGGAGGGCTGGACTCTGAAGGACTCTTCTCTGTGTTCCACCCATGGGGCCTGCTATGATGGATCTGCTCTGCCACTGACAAGAAGAGCAGGTGCCAGCCCAGGGTCCCTCCATGCTGTTTCCCTCATCCTCTGATTTGAAGTTCTTATGAGAACATTGCTCCTGTTTCCCTGATACCTCGGCTTATAGGATCCATCTGGCAGGATGCAGCCTTGGTAGTGCTCATAGCCCCTTATCGACCTGGCTTCTGTTGGCTCCCAGCCCTGCTGCATCCGTCCACACAGCCACCAGTCTGTCTCCTCAGGCAGCCAGACTTGCAGCCGCAGGTTCAAGAGCAAACTACCCCCCCCCACCCCTCCCCAGTCTCCGTGTCTTGCCCTGAAAGCCTGGGTGCTGACTAGCTGAGCACAGCAGATGGGTTATCTCTTCCTGGCACAGAGTGGGACCGAGCTCAGTCCCTGTAAAAATCATGGAGCAGGTCCTCAAGGAATCATTTCTGAAGCACTTAGAGAAGAGGAAAGTGATCATGAACAGTCAGCATGGATTTACCAAGGGCAAGTCATGCCTGACTAACTAATTGCCTTCTATGAGGAGATAACTGGATCTGTGGAGGAGGGGAAAGCAGTGGACATGTTAGTCCTTGACTTTAGCAAAGCTTTTATACGGTCTCCTACAGTATTCTTGCCAGCAAGTTAAAG
>NC_133770.1:875196-895025 GCF_003597395.2 Chelonoidis abingdonii
AGTGGGGATCGAGACCTCAGAGGGCATAGCATTCTGCGTTTCACACCAGCAGGAGAAACGTTTCCACTTGGCCAGATATGTTGACCGAGTGGAAGGCTTTCTGCTACTCAGGAGTATATGTTGTACCAGAGCAGAGCAGCATAACTCTGACCTGTTTAGCCACGCAGGAGCCATGCCATGAGGTGAAGGGCCTGCAGGTCCGGGTGGCGAAGATTGCCGTGGTCCTGCGTTATGAGGTCCAGGTGGAGTGGCAGGGTAATTGGGCTGGCTATGGACAGGTTGAGCAGTGTGGTGTACCAGTGCTGTCTGGGCCACGCTGGCGTGATCATGATTATGTGCACTCTGTCCCTGCGGAGTTTTATCAGGACCTTGTGAACCAGCAGGAACGGTGGGAAGGCGCAGAGCAGGCGGGTGCTTCCACGACATGAGGAATGCGTCCAAGATCGATCCTGGTGAGAGATCCTGGAAGGAGCAGAGCGCTTGACATTTCCTGTTCGTGCGAGAGGCGAACAGGTCTATGTGGGGAAGGTCCCACTTCTGGAAGATCGAATGATTAACATCTGGTCTTATCGACCATTCGTGACAGAGGAAGGATCTGCTCAGCTGATCTGCCAGAGTGTTCCGAAGCCCTGGGAGAAAGGATGCTGCCAGGTCTATCGAGTGGGCTATGCAGGAGTCCAGAGTCGGATGGTCTCCTGACATAGGGGGGAAGATAGAGTCCCTCCCTGTTTGTTGATATAATACATGGCCGTTGTGTTGTCTGTAAACACTGAGACACAACGGCCGTGTAGATGCTGCTGGAATGTCTGGCACGCCAGGCAGACTGCTCTCAGCTCTCGGACATTTATGTGAAGCGCCAGCTCCTGCGATGACCAAAGGCCCTGGGTACGAAGGTGTCCGAGGTGAGCTCCCCATCTGAGAGATGACGTGTCCGTCGTCAGGGACAGTGAGGGTTGTGGTGGATAGAACGGTAACCCTGCACATACCAGGGAGGGGGTTAGCCACCAGTCAAGGGAGCGTAGCGTGCTCAGGGGAATGATAACTATTGCATCTATTGAGTCCCTGCCCAGACGGTAGATGGAATTGAGCCACGTTTGGAGGGGTCAGAGGCGGAGCCTGGCATATTTGGTCACATAAGTACAGGCAGCCATGTGACTTAGGAGACCGAGACAGGTGCGAACCGAGGTTGTCGGGAAGTTCTGCAGACCTCGAATGATCATCGCCATTGCCTGGAATCGTGGCTGGGGTAGGTAGGCCTTAGCTAGATTGGAGTCCAGGGTAGCTCCTATGAAGTCTAGCCTTTGTGTGGGGACCAGTGTGGATTTTTCCGTATTGAGCATCAGGCCTAAGCATGTGAATAGGTCCCTGATAATGCCTATGTGATGCCTGACCTGTGTCTCGGAGGTCCCTCTGATGAGCCAGTTGTCCAGATACAGGAATACGTGTATCCGGCGTCAGCGGAGGTGTGCAGCGACTACAGCCATACACTTTGTAAACACCCTTGGGGCCGTGGAGAGGCCAAAGGGGAGGACCGTGAATTGGAAGTGCTGGTGGCTGGCTAAAAAGCGAAGATACCTCCTGTGTGGAGGAAAAATGACAATGTGAAAGTACGCGTCCTTCATATCGAGGGCAGCATACCAGTCTCCGGTATCCAAGGACGGGATAACAGTCCCCAGGGAGACCATGCGGAACTTCAACTTTATCATGAATTTGTTGAGGCCTCGCAGGTCTAGGATAGGCCTGAGGCCTCCTTTTGACTTGGGGATCAGAAAGTAACGAGAGTAAAACCCTTTGCCCTTCTCGTCTTGTGGTACCTCCTCTATTGCTCCTGTGGCGAGGAGCGTCTGCACCTCTTGTAGGAGGAATTGCTCATGAGAGTTGTCCCTGAAGAGGGACTGGGTTGGAGGGTGGGAAGGCGGGGTTGAAACAAATTGGAGGTGGTGTCCTTGTTTCACTGTGCGTAGGACCCAGAGGTCTGAGGTCAATTGGGACCACGCTGGGAGGAAGTAGGAGAGGCGGTTGGAGAAGGGAGGAAACGGATCCTGTCCTGAAACTGGTATGCTGTCCTCGGGTGTACCTTCAAAAGGCAGACTTAGGTCCTGCTGGTGGTTTTGAGGGGCTGTGGTTTTGGCCCCCTCAGGGTTGAGACTGGCGTCTACGGCCACTCCGCCCGTGCCATCTGCTAAAGTCTTGCCTGTGTCTGGGCAAAAAGTACGGGCGGTGAGTCTGGAGATGGAAAGGTCTGCGTTGGGTCACAGGTGTATGCATGCCCAAAGAACGCATGATGATCCTGTTGTCTTTCAAGCTTTGTAGCCTGCGGTCAGTCTTCTCCGAGAACAGACCCTTACCATCAAAGGGTAAGTCCTGGATGTTACATTGTAACTCAGGCGGGAGGTTGGAAACCTGTAGCCATGAGATGCATCTCATGGTGATACCGGAGGCCAGAGTTCTGGCTGCCAAGTCGGCCACATCTAGAGAAGCCTGGAGGGAGGTTCTGGCTACCTTTTTCCCTTCCTCTAGGAATGCAGCGAATTCATGGCGAGAGTCCGGGGGGAGTAGTTCTGTAAATCTACCCACCTCCACCCAGGTGTTGTAGCTATAATGGCTCAGTAGAGCCTGCTGATTTGCCACCCGGAGCTGTAGGGCGCCTGCCGAATAAACCTTGCAGCCGAATAGGTCCATCCGCCTAGCCTCCTTTGCCTTTGGGGCTGGTGCCTGTTGGCCATGGCGCTCCCTCTCGTTGACCAATTGGACAACTAGCGAGGAGGGTGGACATATAGATACTCGTACCCCCGAGAGGATACCATATATTTTCGCTCGATCCCTTTGCCGTAGGGGGAATGGAGGCTGGGGACTGCCATAAGGTGTCGGCATTGGCTTGGATGGTCCTGATGAAAGGCAAAGCCACTCTATTGGGGGTATCTGCCAACAGGATGCTCAGTACAGGGTTCTTGACCTCCGGGACTTCCTCCACCTGTAGGTTCATATTGAGCGCTATCCTCCTGAGGAGGTCCTGATGGGCTCTTAGGTCTATTGGAGGTGGCCCCAAAGAGGAGATCCCTGCCACTGCCTCATCTGGAGAGGAAGAAGATGAAATGCTGGGGACGAGCGGGTCCTGTATGGCCTCTTGCTCATGCGCCGGTTCCTGCTCCAGCAGCACCGGGGAACCCGGTGGGTGGACTATCGGCTCCTCCATCCCAGGTGGAGGAGGACGGCTAACTGTGGCCTCTGGCGCTCGGTGCTCTGATGAAGCGGAGCGTGTCAGAACTAGCGGAGCACCTTGGGCCAAGGTGTCCAAAAGGACCACTGGTGAGGTCCTGGGTCCTGAGACTGGGCTTCTTGAAAAACTCCGGTAGGCACAACCGCATCGCGGTCTTGGTCATAGTAGCTGTCCGCGTGGGATGACACCGATGTATGTCTGGATAGCCATGGAGGAGCGGAGAAGCCTTGTGAAGATGTTCCAACGGACCTCGCTCCCCTGTGTATCGGGGACCGGTGCTGGGACACATATCGGTACTGGGATCGAGATCGGGACCTGCGACCCGATCAGTGCCGGGAGGTCGACCGAGATCTCGAATCCCGGTGTCATGAATGGCTTCGGGAGGCACGGTGCCTGGAGCGGTGCTGCAAGTAGTGAGCCGGTGACCGGGAATCCAACCGGTGCTGCGAGTCTGACCGGTGCCGTGTAGTAGAATGGTGCTGGGACTGCGAGCGGCGTCGAGAGCAGGAGCGCCGTCTGGACCTGGAGCGTCTGCGGGACCACGATTGTGAGCGGTGCCTGTCCGCTGCGCCAACAGAGGGTGGTCTAATCAAGGTCAGTTTGCCTATGGATTGGATTACCCTCACCGGCAGTGCCGGGGGTAGAGGCAGTGCCGAGTCTGTCAGGGCCATCACGTCCCTCGCTGCTGAGAACACCTCTGGCGTGGATGGCATAGTGAGCTCTACCGCGGCATGCACCGGGGTGCTAACAGGCGCCGGACTCGATGGCCCTTGTGGGACCAGAAACGACGGTGCCGATTTAGTTGGTGCTGCGGCGGGTATCGGTGCTGGGCGATCCAACCTAGGCGTACTCTCTGGCTGCGCTGTGGGCAGTGCCGAAGCAGCAGGAGTCTTGGCCTTTCTCCACCTCAGGGAGAGGGAGCATCATGCAGCCGACTTTGGTGCTGGCGACGTCCGGTGCCTAGAGTCTTTGGGTGTACTGGTGCGGTCCGGTGCCGTGGAGGTGCTTCTGCTCACCGACTGACCAGCACTCGGTGCCGAAGGTGGAGGGGTGACAGCCGCCTCCATGAGGAGCTGTTTAAGCCTGATGTCCCGCTCCTTTTTTGTTCTCGGCTTGAAAGCCTTGCAAATGGGGCGCTTAGCTGTCAAGTGCGATTCCCCGAGGCACTTCAAACAGGAGTCGTGCGGATCTCCTGTCGGCATCGGCCTGTGGCAGGCCGAGCACAGTTTGAAACCCGGTGAGCCGGCCATGGGCTCCGGCACCGGGTGCGGGGACGAGGCTACTCCCCGAACCCCCCTAACTATTACTACACTAACTATACTATCAAGGAAGAAACGTATAACTATAAAAGAATTATAACTATATACACGATAACGAACGAGAGACTACAAGTAGCTAGGGGGAGTGGAGGTCAGCTAAGCCGCACTCCACTGTTCCAACGACCAACACGGGCGGTAAGAAGGAACGGAGGGGTGGCTGGATCGGCTGGGGTATATATCCGGCGCCATAATGGCGCCACTCCAGGGGGCGCCCAGCCGATCCACCGAGTGTTGCTAGGATGAAAAGTCTTCCGATGAACGTGCACGCAGCGCGCGCACACCTAACTGGAATGCATATGAGCAATCGAAGAAGAACTAAGTGATTGGGCAACAAAATGGCAAATGAAATTTAATGTGGATAAATGTAAAGTAATGCACACTGGAAAAAATAACCCCAACTATACATACAATATGATGGGGGCTAATTTAGCTACAGTTAATCAGGAAAGAGATCTTGACGTCATCGTGGATAGCTCTCTGAAGATGTCCATGCAGCGTGCAGAGGCGGTCAAAAAAGCAAACAGGATATTAGGAATCATTAAAAAGGGGATAGAGAATAAGAGAATATCTTATTGCCCTTATATAAATCCATGGTACCCCCACATCTCGAAAATAAGTGTGTACAGATGTGGTCTCCTGCATCTCAAAAAGATATGTTGCACTAGAAAAGGTTCAAGAAGGACAACTAAAATGATTAGGGGTTTGGAACGAGTCCATATGAGGAGAGATTAAGAGGCTAGGCTCTTCAGCTTGGAAAAGAGGAGACTAAGGGGGATATGACAGAGGTCTAAATCATGAGTGAGTAGAGAAGTGGATAAGGAAAAGTTATTTACTTGTTCCATAATACAAGAACTAGGGGTTACCAAATAAACTGAGCAGGCGCAGGTTTAGAACAAATACAAGGAAGTTCTCACGCAGCGCACAGTCAACTTGTGGAACTCCTTACCTGAGAAGGTGTGAAGGCTGGGACTATAACAGCGTTTAAAAGAGAACTGAATAAATTCATGTGACTAAGTCCATAAATGGCTATTAGCCAGGATGGGTAAGGAATGGTGTCTCTAGCCTCTGTTTGTCAGTGGGGGAGATGGATGGCAGGAGAGAGATCACTTGAGCGTTACCTGTTAGGTTCATTCCCTCTGGGGCACCTGGCATTAGCCACTGTGTGCAGACAGGATACTGGGCTAGATGACCTTTGGTCTGACCAAATATGGCCGTTCTTATGAGTCAACAGTGTCCCCTTGTTGCCAAGAAGGCTATCGGCATTTGGGCTGTTAAGTAGGGCATTGCCAGCACATCGAGGGATGTGATCATTCCTTCTATTCAACATTGGTGAGGCTCATCTGGAGTACTGTGTCCAGTTTTGGCCCACACTACAAGAAGGATGTGGAAAAATTTGGAAAGAGTCCAGCGGAGGCAACAGAAATGATTAGGGGCTGGAGCACATGACTTATGAGGAGAGGCTGAGGGAATCGCGATTGTTTAGTCTGCAGAAGAGAAGAATGAGGGGGGATTTGATAGCTGCTTTCAACTACCTGAAAGGGTTCCAAAGAGGATGGATCTAGACTGTTCTCAGAGGTGGCAGATGACAGAACAAGAGTAATGGTCTCAAGTTGCAGTGGGGGAGGTTTAGGTTGGATATTTAGGAAACACTATTTCACTAGGAGGTGGTGAAGCACTGGAATGGGTTCCTAGCGAGGTGTGGAATCTCCATCCTTAGATGGGTTTTTAAGGCCGGCTTGACAAGCCCTGGCTGGGATGATTTAGTTGGGGATTGGTTCTACTTTGAGCAGGGGTTGGACTAGATACCTCCTGAGGTCCCTTCCACCTGATAGTCTGTGATAAGAGCGGCCCAGGCTGGGTCAGACCAAAGGTCCATCTAGCCCAGTTTCCTGTCTCCCGACAGTGGCCAGTGCCAGGTGCCGCAGAGGGAATGAACAGAACAGGGAATCATCAAGTGATCCATCCCCTGTCGCCCATTCCCAGCTTCTGGCAAACAGAGGTTTAGGGACCCCATCCCTGCCCATCCTGGCTAATAGCCATTGATGGACCTGTCCTCCATGAATTTATCTAGTTCTTTTTTGAACCCTGTTACAGTCGTGGCCTTCACAACATCTTCTGGTAAGGAATTCCACAGGTTGAGCAAGAAGTTGGACTAGATGCCTCCTGAGGTCCCTTCCAAGTCTGATATTCTATGATTCTATGATCCCCAGCCCAGGCTGCAGCTTAGAGGGGAAGAGTGTTGTCCGTCCTCTTTACAACCAGCCTCTGTAATCTTTTGTTCCCAAGTCTAAAGAACAGGAGCCAGAGGCCAGAGATGGGCCTGTTGGGTTCAGGCAGCTGCTGCCTCAGCAGCCAAATATTCTCTTGTTCAGATGCCATGTTATCTCATCCCACTGTTTGGAAGTTTCTCCAAGGCCTGTCTCCTCAGTCAGGAGCCTCCCTGGTCTGGGCCCTACTGTAGTTCTTAGGGGCCTTATGCCCTGGTCTATGAGCTCTCCAGCTCATGGCTACTGCTCCAGCCAGGAGAGTTAGCAAGGTTTAAGCCACTGTGGCAAACTCCCTCCTCCTCACAATATTTTCCCTGGGGGTAAGGTGAGGCTAAGCCCCCACCCCCCAAATTCCTCTCCAAGGTGGCATCTGATTTTCACTTAAACCAAACCCTTCACCTCCATGAACCACAGTGAAACTTGGGAGAAACCAAGCTGCACGCAGCATTTCTCCAGAGCCTTTTGGAACATTTGTGTGTAGCCCTGGGGAAGAACATCAGAACGGTCACACTGGTCAGAACATGGGGTTGCGTCCCTACCCATCCCGGTTAATAGCCATCGATTAGACCTATCTGCCCACAACGTACCTCATTTTTTTTTAAACCCAGTTATACTTTTGGCCTTCACAACATCCCCTGGCAATGAGTTCCACAGGTTGACTGTGCTCTGTGTGAAAAACTTCCTTGTGTTTGTTTTAAAGCTGCTGCCCATTAATTTCATTTGGTGACTCCTCCTCCTTGTGTTCTGAGAAGTAAATAACACTTCCATATTTACTTTCTGCACACCAGTCACATCTCCCCTTAGTCGTGTCTTCTCCGAGCTGAACACTCCCAGCCTTATCCGTCTTTCCTCATACGGGAGCTTTTCCAAACCCCTAATCATTTTTGTTGCCCTTCTGTGTTCCTTTTCTACTTCTAATACATTGGTTTTGAGATGGGGTGAGCAGACCTGCACACAGTATTCAGTATGTGGGCATCCCATGGATTTATATAGCGGCAACATGATATTTTCTGTCTTCTTATCTATCCCTATCCTAATGGTTCCTAACATTCTGTTCACTTGTGTGGCTGCCGCTGCACATTGGGTGGATGTTTTCAGAGAACTATCCACAATGACTCCAAGATCTTTCTGGAGTGGTAACAGCTAATTGAGACCCCATCATTGTATATGTGTAGCTGGGATTATGTTTTCCAATGTGCATTATTTGCATTTATCAACACTGAATTTCATCTGCTATTTTGCTGCCCAGTCACCCAATTTTGTGAGATCCTTTGGAGCTCTTCGCGGTCTGCCTGGGACTGAATTATCTTGAGTAGTTTTGTATCATCTGCAATTTTGCCACCTCACTGTTTATCCCTTTTTTCCAGATCATTTATGACTATGTTGAATAGGACCGGGCCCAGTACAGACCCTGATCATTTATTCCTACGCTTTGTTTCATCTCTTTTAACCAGTTACCAATTCATGAGAGAACCTTCCCTCGTATCCCATGGCTCCTTACTTTGCTTAAGAGCCTTTTGTGAGGGACCTTGTCAAAGGCTTTTGGAAAGTCCATTATAGCCACTGGATCCCCCTTATTCACATTTGTTTGACCCCCCTCAAAGAATTGTAGTAGAGTGGTGAGGCGCGATTTCCCTTTACAAAAGCCGTGTTGATTCATCTCCAGCATATCACGTTCATCTGCATGTCTGATCATTCTGTTCTTTGCTAAACTTTCAGCTATAGAATGACGTGAGGCTCACTAGCCTGCATGGGCCAGGCCGTCTCTTCCCAGAGATTCGCAAGTCACCAGCTCGCTGTATTCATCTGGCACCTAGTACTATACCCTTTCCCTCAGCTGCTGGCTCGGTAATTTCAGTGTCCTGAGGACTGGCCTATCACGGAGCTCAGCCCAGCCCTTTACCAGTCCCTCCGCCTTGGACCTGGCAGTGGGATGGGAGAGCTGTTCTGCAGTCCTCGTTTCACTAACGGCCGTCAGGGTGCCTGCCCCACCCCATTGGGCTGGGAGCTGCCAGCTTGGTCCCAGGGTGAGGTCCCGTGGCACAGCTGTGACGCCAAGTGACATAGCTTGTAGTCAGATGGGGGCGCAGTGACCTTGTGTCTGTTGATCCAGTGAGGGACAGGTGTGGCTGCTGTGTCCCATATGCTTGGGGGGCAGGGGGAGAATCAGGCTGTGCAGTGGGGGGGCCCTCCCTTCTCTCCTGCCCATGGATTCTGCTCTGGCACAGGAGCTACCTGCATTTTGAAATGATTCATGTAGCCAAGGCCTCCAGGAGCCAGTTACGGTCAGGGAAGGAAGTGGAGAGCCAGGCCAGCGCTGGGCACCTGTAGCCAGTCCTCCAGGTAAACGCGTAGCTCCAGGGAGGGGCCATTAGCTCACGTATTGCACAGGCCAGCAGCACCCCCCACAAACCCCAACACCCAACCTATGCTGTTGGGAGGAGACGACCACGCAGCCCGAGGAGGGGGGCTGGAGCTGCCTCCCTGGGACCAGGGTGGGGTGGGGAGCTGGGCTCTGCTTGTGCCAAAGTCCCATGTTCTATTCCCCACTCTCCTGTGCCAGCCAGGCCCTGGTGCTCTCGGCCTGGCCCAAGGACGCTGCCCCAGGCTGGCGTTGGTGCTAAGTGACGCTCCTCTCCTGTGTGCAGCTGCCCTACATGGAGCTGGAGAAGGTGAGCGGCGTGGAGGAGGCCAAGCACTATCTGCGGCAGAAGCTGCGGGAGCTCCGCTTTTGAAAGCAGCTGCTGCCCCGGGGTGCAGTGACAGCGAGAGACCCCCCTCCTCCAGCGGAGCAACGTGACGCCGGACATGGCACGGGCTGCGGACCCTGCCCCCGGAGGCCCCCTTCCTCCCCTGGGGGCTGTAGGCCAGTGGGGCTGGTAGTAGCGGGCGGTGTAGCATGGGGCTGTTATTTATTGGCATTTGCTGGGGGGTTGGGGGTCAGGCTGGTGCAGCATCAGGGGTGGGGGGTGGTGTAAACAGCTGGGCCAGGGCCACAGCCCCAAGGGGGAGCAGTGCATGCTGGGCCTGCTCTTCCACCCCCAAGGCTCCTGTCTGCAAAGGGGGGTGCACTGGTCTGTGTCTCCTCAGAGCTCGGGGGGCATGGCTCCCTGAGCTGCCTTCAGCACCTGCTGCCTGGCTGGGAGTGCCTCTCCCCCATGGGCTGCACGGGGGGCGGGCGAGGGGGCCCTGGAGCTGTTTGCCCCAGGCCCAGCCCAAGGGGCTGCTGGAGTGGTGAGGACAAAGTTTACAATAAAAATGGAGAAAAAGCTGCGCTGTCCTGTCCCGTTTCATGGTGCCATTTTGTGTCCCACAGCCCCCCATACAGGGGCCCAGAGAGTGGCTGGGGTGGGGGATATTGCCTGCTGCACCCTGCCAGGGGACTGGCCCTGCCAGCACTGTGCCAGCCTGGCTCTAGGCTGAGGGGGGCAGGGTGTGGCCCTAGCGAGTGACCCCTACCTGGGAGATGCAGCTTCCCCAGCCCCACTTGCACTGTGCCCTGCCAGGCCCGCAGCAGGGCAGGAACGGGAGCACAATGCGACTGCCCTGTAACACGTCCCCCGGGATACTCGGGTGTTGTGCAGGCCTGATTTTGCCCCATGGCCCTGTCCCATCCCCAGACTAGCTTATGGCCGGGGGGTGCACTGGGCTGCTTGCTGGCCAACCATGGCCCTGCCCAGCCTGCCAGGGGGACTGGGGCCCGTGACGGTTACATAGTGCAGGGGTGACACACGGGTTTGCTGCACAAACGTGTTCACCAAACCAACCTGAGCAGCAGCTGCTGGCACCAGCCCGGCTCGCTCCATGTCTGTTGTGTGAGCCCCTCCGCAGCCCCCGCCAGCCAGGCCCCCCCATGTTCCTTAGAAAGCTGTTTATTGACAGTTAAATTATTCTCTTAAATAAAACCCCACTGAATTTAGGAAACACCTGATTGTCTGGGTGTGGCCCCGGGCTGGTGGGGCAGGGCTGGAGCAGGGAGAACAGCCCCCGCACCCCACCAGGGGGCACACAAGATGCTGCGGGAGCGGGTCCAGCACACGATGCAGTTCGGACGGCAGTGGCTGGGGGCTGGGGGCAGGCGGCACGGCCCACTCCCTGCCCAGGGTGGGTGGCAGGCCCCCGCAGGGCAGGGCACTGAACAGCTCCTTTGGCAGGTGGGGCGAGACAGTGAGCGTCTCACGGCTGGTGTGGCACAGGCACTGGGGGAGTGCTGGGCGCCCGCCCCAGCTGGGCATAGTCCAAGCAGCCACAGGTCTGGAGATGGCGCAGGTCCAGGCGATGCTGCTGCAGCTCTTGGCGCAGCAGCCGGGGGCCTGCCTGAGCCCCACAGCCCTGCACAGGGTCGCTTGCTGGCGCCCCTCACACGGGCATCGGCATCTCGTTGTACTCGTCCACCCCTTCCCGCTCGTCGAAGATCGGCTCTGCCTCCTCTGCATCCAGCTGGGGAGAGATGGAGCAACCAGGTGGTGTGTGGGTGGGTGGGGAGCTGGGGAAGAGGCAGCACCCGGCGCTGCCAGGAGACTGCCCCCCTGGCCTTTTGAGCCCCTGGGCCAGCGCTGCCTGCTGCCGCCCCACATGCCAGTGCCCGGGCAGCGTCTCCCCGGCCTGGAGATCCTCCCGCTGCCCCGCACCGGGCGAGCTCAGACACAGCCCCTCCAGTTGCCCTGGGAGCTGGGGGTGTGTGGCTGGGCTTGCAGGGCCCCCCTGTCCACCCCAGCCAGATGAAGGCTGGTGTCTGAGGGCGTCCTGTGGCCTGGCGCCTCCCCTCCCCCGCCCGCCCCACACACGGGACTTACACACTTGAGCTCGCGGGCGGTGAAGATGCGGGTGAGCAGGCACATGCGGAGCGGCACGGTGAGGATGAGGATGAAGGGGAAGGCCAGGGAGGCGGCGGTGGACATGACGGCCCAGAGCACGGCCAGGCACGCCAGCTGCAGGCCTGTGAACAGGTGCATCCGCAGGGTACGTACCTGCCCGGGGAACCACACGAGGTTAACGCCCCGGCCCAGTGCCACAGCCCCCGCGCACCCTAGCTCACCACCCTCCTCCCGCTGTGGATCCCCCTTGCTGGCTCACTGCCCTCCCCCCCAATCCCCACTGCTGGCAGCCTGCCCCTCCCCTCCCCCCCCCCCCCGCTCCCCGGCTGGCTCACTGCCACTCCCCGAAGACACACACACCCCGCTGGTACCTTGCCCCCGCAAGCACCACCACCACCCCACCCCGTGCTGGTTCAATGCCCCCCCAATGGGTCCGCACTGATGGCTCTCCCCCTCCCCAAAGGCTGGGTCCAACCCCCCGCCCC
The DNA here is from genome assembly GCF_003597395.2 of Chelonoidis abingdonii. Taxonomy (NCBI): domain Eukaryota; kingdom Metazoa; phylum Chordata; order Testudines; family Testudinidae; genus Chelonoidis; species Chelonoidis abingdonii. The sequence continues at coordinate 887,305 of NC_133770.1, forward strand.
GCAGTTGGAAGGGACACCCCCCCCGCTGCTACTGCCAATGGGCTGTGCCCCCCCCCCCCCCCGAATGAGACCTTTTGACAAAGGTGACGTCGGGGTGGTGCTTGTGGGGGCATAAGCAGCAGGTGCAGGCGCTCAATAGAACTGGATGCCGTTCAGCGAGGTGACGCCATGTAGAGAAGATCCCGAAGAGCACAGCCAGGGGGATGTGCCGCAGCAGGTCCCCGATGACGATGGACAGCCCTGGGGAGGAGGGGGGGACAGCCACTGAGTCCACGGGAGCCCTCCCCCCCCCCCCCCGCTCTCTGCAAACACAGCCCTCCCCCCCGCTGCCTGCACCCAACCTGTCCTGGCCCTCCCACCATTATTCACATATGGTGTAATGTGAAATGTTTGTGCCTCAGTTTCCCCATAAAGCTGCTTGTTGCCCTGGTGGCTGGGGTGTGTGTGCAGAGGGGCCGGCTGCTCTCGGGCTGGCTGAGACACAGGCGCGGGTGTCCGCCTGGCTGGCCTGGTCCCCAGCTCGGTGCAGCAAGAGTGGGGTGAACTGGGAATGTGTTCTTACTGTTGTCTTCAATATGGTATGGTGCCTCAGTGTCCCCTATGCAGTGCTTAAGTATCTGGGTTGTGGAATAAGAGTGTTGATTGCTACAGAGCAAAGGGCCAGTGCACCTAAATGCCTGGCACTCTGCTCCTAGCAACTGATGGCTGGGCCCTCCCCTGCAAAGGTGCCAGCTGAAGGTGTTGGAGACAAGAGATCAGGTGACCTCCTGGCCCGGGAAAGGGCTGAGCAGAGGCGGGGGCTGGAGGGGGTTGTGAGTCTCGAGCTGCTTGGGGACGAGGAGTGAAGTGCAGATATGGGGATCTGGCTCACTGTCCCCCAGGATGGACCCGGCCGAAGGGTCCGGTTCGCTGTACTACACAGCTCTGTTTTAGACGCCTGTTCCTGTCATTGAATAAACCTCTGTGTTACTGGCTGGCTGAGAGTCACGTCTGACTGCGACGTTGAGGGGGGGGGGAGGACCCTGGGCTCCCCAGGACCCCGCTGGGTGGGCTCGCTGTGATGCACACAGAGGAGGCAGAGACTGCTTGAATGTCCAAGGAGAGACCCAGGAGGTGAAGGACGTGTGAGCTTCGCCGCTCAACAAATCTGCTCCAAGGGAGAGGAGGCTCCCAGAGTCCTTGCCTGGCTTTGTGGGAGCAGTTCCAGAGGGCATGGCCAGGGACTCAGTGAACAACTAGTGGCACGGTGAAATGTACTGCCCCCGTGAATGGCAACTTCTTGGCAGAAGGACTGGGAGTGTGACATTATGAGTATAATATAAATCTCATTGAAGTGACAGGCCAAAAGAAGTTAATTGACTTGCACCTTTATCCCACGACCTGACCCCTGGGTGAACCTTAAGGACTGGTTAGGCAAGAAAAAATCCTGTAAAATGAAAAGCGGAGCTTGAAATGCAGTCGCATTGTTAGAGGTAGAAGGGAGGTGTGTGGCTCAGCTCTTGGTGTCAAACAGCTTTGTCTGCTGTAGTTTTAATCAGATCAGAAAAGGAATATTAGCATTTAAATGATATTGGGTGAAATGATTAGTGCTATGTGTCTCTTTGAAGGTGTGGTCACCTGTATCGACTGTTTAATGGATGAAATTACTCTGGCTATTGCCAGGTTGGGAGAAGAGTTAAGCAGATGCTCGGCCAAAGCTGCGTGGAAATGTATATAAGAAGCCTGGGACAGTATGATCCTTCTTCATCGCCAATCTGCTTTGGGTTTCAAGAGGGGGAAACCTTAAGCCACAAGGATTGAGATCCCCAGTCATTGACTGGAGTCACCCTGAATCTGGACATTGGACTGTAACCTATGGACTATTTCTAAAAGGACTTTTGGCTACTACAAGCTCATCTCTACTATGTATCTGAATCTCAAGAATTGCATTCAAGTCTGTCTGTATATTGATCTTTTAACCAACACTCTCTCTCTTTTCTTTTCTAATAAATTTTAGCTTAGTCAATAAGAATTGGCTGTTGCGTGTATTGATTGTGGGTAAGATCTAAGTTATAACTGACCCTGGGTATGTGGCTGATCTTTTGGGATTGGAAGAACCTTTTCTTTTATATGATGAGATAAGATATTCAGGAATCATCATCATATCTGACAGTTGTGTCTGGACGGAGGCCTGAGGCTGGGCACTTTAAGGGAACTGCATGGTTTAAACTTCTAAATAACCAGTGAGGTGCTATAGAAGCTGTTTTGTGCTGGTTGGTAAATCTAAGTATTGAAATAACCACCAGTGTTTGGGATTTGTCTGCCCCGTTTTGTTGCAGTTCACCCTGACTGAGTGACCTCAGCTGGCTCCCACGGGCAGCACCGTCACAGGGAGCAGTAAAACAAAGGAGGGATAATGAGGACCAGGCATGCTGAAGGCTCAGAGATGGACGGTTTCAGGGGGCGGTTAACCTCTGGGAGTGTGTGACCAGCGAGAAGGACTGTTGGAGTAATGGGGTCCCCCTGAGGATTGCAGGGAGCAGTCTCGGGGCGGAGGAGCTTGCCGCTCAACCCTGGGAGAGAGAAGGATTTTGCAGTAGCAGGGTTCCCCTGGGGACTGCAGAAACAGTCCCAGGGGCGGAGGAGTCTGCAGCTCGACCCTGGCAAAGAGGCGGTGACCACGAAAAGGGCTGGCACACCAGGGGTTCTTCCTGGAAACCATGGAGGAGCCAAGAGCACACAGGCCTGTGAGTCCAGAGCCACTTGGGAAACGGTGAAGTGATGGCCTATCACCAGCTCCTTAAGAAGGACATTGTGATCCTGTGCACAAAGAGAGAGTTACACACAGGGAAGTTCACCAAGACACAGTTAATCGTGCAGTTGGAGGAGGAGGACCGCTCTGAGGAGCAGATTCCTGACCCAGATGAATCTAGAAGAGGATCTGGGAGCAGCTGGAACAACAGCCAGGCATCCCCGAGAGTCTGGTCCCCAACCAGACGAGGGTCTTCACGATCGGGTTCCCCATCAGGGGATCGGAGACGGATGGGATTGGAGCAGAGCCTGAGAGAGCGAGAGGACTGTGAGAGAGAGCAAGAGCCCGAGGAAAAGCTGCAGGAGAAGCAGCAGCAGCATGGACTGGGGATGGTGGAGCAGAGAGACATAGGGGGCTGCCCAGGGGTCAGTGGGGAAACACGCCTGGGGTGGCAAGACCCTGGGACAGAGAAAACTGTGATGGTGCAGCCGCAGGTGCTGAGGGGCTGTGGGACCTGGGTGAAGGTCCCTGGGGTGAAGCCCCTCACCCTGCCTATGGCCTGGATCCCTGTGCAGACCCAGGAGGGGTCCGGCTGGCTGGTCGTTGGGGTTCTCCAGGATATCGGCTGGAAGGCCCTGTGGGGGGTGATTGTGTCTCTTTGGGACAGGATCCAGGCCCTGCTCCGTAACGCTGAGGGTTTGATTCAATCCAGGAATCATTGGCTAGGATGGCATGGTTTCAGTGAAAATGCAAATGACCTGCTGGCATTGGGAGGGCGCTGGTCAGGATACCTGCTGTGACGTATATGTATTGTAATATCTCATTGAAAGATGACAGGGCCAGAAAGGTTAATTACTTGACTGACCCATGGTGAAGCTTAAGGACCTGTTAGGGAGTATAAATGAGCAGAGCTAAATGCATAGTCTGCATTGGTATGCGTAGAAGGGAGGTGCTTGCTCAGGTCTTGGATTGCCAGCAAACAAGTCTTGTCTATTGCTATACGTTTTAATTCAAAGATCAAAAAAGGAACTATTTAAATTTAATGATACTTGGGTGAATAGGATACGTGCCTATGTTCTCTTTGAACGTTGTGTCACTCCCTGTGATCTGACTGTTTAATGGATAAATAACCCGCTGTGCTAATTGCCTGAAGATGTTGGGAGAAGGAGTTAGGGCCATGTTTTCTCAGCCAAAAGGCTGCGGAAGTAATAAAACCTGACAACGATCCTCTCAACTCAATCTGCTTTGGTTTCAGGAGGGAAACCTTAACCCACAAGGATGAACATCCGCCCGTCACTGACTGACCAACCTAGTATGGAGATTGACTCATATACCTCTGACTATTTCCTGCAAAGTGACTTTTGGCTACTACAAGCTCATCCTACTATGTAGCGAACCTCAAGAATTGAATTCCAAATCGATGTGTATGACTTTTAATCCAACACTCTCTCTCTTTCTTTTCTAATAAATTTTAGCTTAGTCAATAAAATTGGCTCTAAATATGTATTTTGGTAGATCTAATGTTATAGATTGAACCTGATAGTGCGATCGTTGTGGATTGGAAGAACCTTTTCTTTATATATGAAGTAAGATGTTTCAGCGAATCTATCATCAAAATACACTTTTACAGGGTTCTGAGGAGCCTGAGGCTGGGCACTTTAAAAGGGAACTGCATGGTTAAACTTCATAGTACCAGCTGAGGCTACGACATGTTTGTGCTGGTGTAAATCTAGAGTTGAATAACCACCATCATTTGGGATTTTGTCTGCCCCGTTTTGTTTGCAGTTCACACCTGATTGAGTGATTCTCACTGGCCCGCCCGGCACCACCGTCACCCTCCTACCTTAACCAGCCACATGGGGCTGAAGGCGAGGGAGAGAGCTCCCCGCCCCTGCTACACACGAGAGGGGCTCACGATGGCTCTGATCCTGTGAACCAGAGCAGAGAGCTCGCGCCCCCCCACTGGGACAGCAAGGCAGCGCGGCACGGGAACTGAGACCCCGTGAGTGGGGGGTACACCCAAGCAGGCAGGAGTCGGTCTGTCAACCAGGTTTTGCCTGTCCAGATGTGCTGCGGACAAGAATTATACAGCAGGGAGGAGCTACCAGGACCGGCTCAGGGGCTGTGAACTTCCCACCCAGCCACGAAGGGAGCAGTCCCACTCCCGCCCCAGCCACCTGAATCCAGACAACTGCAGAGATCCTTCTCCTTGGAAACTGAGAACCTTGCTGGCCACAGTGACTCAAACCCCCTTGGCAGAAGCTGCAGCGACAGTTGTCCCAGGTGAAAGGGTCTGGATGCCCAAGGAGGGGACTGACGGAAAAACTGAAAGTAATACGATGGGATGCTAGAGTGTTGTGTCCTGGCACAAGGTGTGGAGCGCGCCCCAGCCCAGAGCTGGACACGCCCCAAAGGGGGTCTTAACCAAGAGAGCCCGAATCGCCGCCCATAGTGCTGGGAAAAGACACAATCCCATTTGGAACCCCAGGGATCTAGGTGCAAAAGGGTTCGGGCCACATAAACCTTCCCACAGTAGCCTGCGAGTTGCCATCAAGCCAACCCGACCTTCATGGCCCGTAGACTGGTACTTCCTGGTAACTCACCAAAGGAAAATGAGAACTGCCTGGAGGCTCCATGGGACATGTTGGTGGTCGAACTCCCCAGCTTCCACTGGCTGAAGTGACCTCGCCTCGATAGTCTCGGAAGGGGGAGGATTGGCGACTGACTTTCTTAATTTTTTCTCTAATACGTGTAGTGCCCTAGTGTCCCAGCAGTTCTTAATACTCATGTGGTGGGATACAGGTCTGTGGTTTGCTGCAGAGCAAAGGGCCAGTGCAGCCTAATTCGTCACTCTGTGTCCCAGCAACCTGATGGCCTGGGCCCTCCTCTTGCCAAAGGTGCCAACTGAACGGTTTTGGGAGACAAAGGATCAGGTGACCTCCTGGCCGGGAAAGGGCTCAGCAAGAGGAGGTTGAAGGAGTGGGTATCTGGAGCTCTGGGACGAGAGTGAAGTGCAGATGGGGGGGGGTCCTGGCTCACGCCCCCCCAAATGGACCCTCCGAGGGTCCCGTTCCTGACCTACATAGCCTGTGAGAACCTGTTCCTGTATCAAATAAACTCTGTGTTACTGGCTGCTGAGAGCACGTCTGACTGCAAAGTGGGGGGCAGGACCCTGTGGCTTCCCCAGGACCCCGCTGGGGCGGACTCGCTGTGGGAAGCACACGGAGGGGCAGAGGATGCTGAATGCTCCAAGGAGAGACCCAGGAGGTGAAGCCGTGTGAGCTTCTTGCCCTGAACAAGTCTGCTCCAAGGGAGAGGAGGCTCCCCAAAGTCCTGCCTGGCGTGGTGGGGGAGCAGTTCCAGAGCATCGCCCGGGGACTCCGTGACAATGAGACAACGGGAAATCCAATTGCCTGGACATGGACACCCAGCAACCCATGCCCCCAAGGCTGAAGAAGGCTCCCCGGCGGGAGAACACAGGGATGGGGGCGGGGGGTTACATGGGGGTCGCGGGAAGCAGTCGGGGCTCTCACCTGCACTCTGACCAAGGAGGCCGCACAGACAGACGGAGCTGGACCCGAGGGTTCCCCACAGCCGGGCTGGGCTCAGGGCCGGCCAGGAGGACCCTGGTTCACCCTTCACTGCCCCGGGCTGCCCGACGGGCCCCTAGGCTGGGCGCCAGCTAATGAGTGAACCCGGCTGTGCCTGCGCTGGGAGTGGCGCTGCCGGGGCTGGGCAAGGGGCCCTGATCCCTGCGAGCTGCCGAGTCTCCCTCAGGGGCTGTCTCGGGGGACTCGCTGCCTGGAGCTCACGGGAGGTTGGGGAGGGGTTCAGGTCCAGAGGGCCAGTCTAGGGGGTGGTGAGGACGTGTGGCTCACTCTGGAGGGACAGTGGGACCCCCCGGGGGCTGGGCTAGTGAAGGGGCCTCCCAGAGACCATCCCAAAGCTGGGGGTGCAGCCCCAAGTCCGTGGATCTGTGACACCCCCCTGAAGCCCCAGAGCTTCCCCAGATTACCCCCCAGACCCCAAAGCACCCCCCAGGCCCACAGCTGGGCCTGAGCTCTGCCCACCCTGTGAACCTCTTCCCTGCTTGGCCGTGGGCTGGGGAGACAAGGCGGCTGGCGGGACTCACCCACGAGCAGGGCCACCAGCAGCCCCGTGACGCGCTGCTCCTTCACCTCCTGGATCTTGGGCTTGTCGCCGGGGGCCACGGCCTTGCTCATGACCGTCAAGGCGTTGGCGTGGGTCACCGAGCGCACCGTGGCGGCCGCCAGCCAGGGCAGCCCGAAGAGGGCGCAGAAGCCGCCCATGGCCACGATGAGCAGCAGGTCGAGGTGGAAGCCGGAGCCCTTCTGTAGCATGCGCTCCTTCTTACTGATGATCAGCCTGGGGGGCACGAGAGCCTGAGGGCCTGCTCCACGGACCCCACACCTGCCTCCCACAGCCCCCTGTAGCATGCACTACCCCTTCTTACTGATGATCAGCCTGGGGGGCACGAGAGCCTGAGTGCCTTCCCCACAGCCCCCCACACCTGCCCCCCACAGCCCCCTGCAGCACGCACTCCTCCTTACTGGTGATCAGCCTGGGGGTGGGCGCAGGGCCCCGGTGTCTCAGGGCCTGCTCCACAGCCCCCCACAGCCGGGACCTCTCCCAATAGCCCCCCCACAGCCACCCCATGCCTGTGGACGGCTCGGCTCACGTGGTGATCTGGGTCTCCATGAAGATGAGGATGAAGACCAGCACGGCCGGCAGGGCACTGGCCACCATCATCCAGACGGGGAAGGAGCTGCCCTCGCCCAGGGGGTTGATGACCCAGCCCCGCTTCTCCGGGGCCGTCACTGAGAAGCCACTGGGAACGCTCAGCTTCTGCGGGGGGGGGAAGGGGGGTGGTGCCATGAGACAACCTAGCAGGGGCCTCGGCACAGGGGGCAATGGGGGATGAGAGTGGGACATGCTGGAGAAGGGGGACCACGCATGTGGAGGAACAGGG